>NW_025900861.1:0-68238 GCF_022539505.1 Lolium rigidum | reverse complement strand
TGTGAGTTTTCCTGTTTCAACAATAAGATAATCAATGGATATTGTTCTTCCAAGAATGGTTGTATGCACACCTGCGGCTATTCCTTTAGGAATTATAGTAGAGTTATCAATGAGAGTTATTTCTTCTCCTCCTTCCTCAACTCCCCAAAGTTTCAAAGATTTATAAATACTTTCAGGCATAAGGCAAAATTCATACATAATATCACAGTAGGCATGGAGAGTTCGATCACCGATAACAATTTTAACAGCAGGATCCCACAATGAGAGTTTAGAGTTCACTAAAACTTGTTCAAGACGATTACGAACGTGGCAATAGTTATCATCCAAGCGAGATGTACTTATCTCGAGGTTATTTAATCTACTATATATGCTAGTGAGGGCTGAATCAAAGTTATTAGCTGAATCATGTGATGCAACCAACTTCTTTATGGCATTAAAAGCTTGATCCCCATTGCAATGAAGGAAATCTCCTCCCACTAAAGTATCCAAAGCATATCTATAGCGAACCATAAGACCAAAATAAAAATTACTAAGGAGCAAACTTAGAGTCATTTGAGGTTCGGTTTTACGATAAGAAGTAAAAATTCTAGACCAAGCATCCTTAAAACTCTCCTCATCCCCTTGTTTAAAAGTGAAGACTAATTCTTCAGGCGAAGAAGTAACAGGTTCAGAGCTAGACATGGTAACAAAAGTAACTAATTTTTTGTATTTTTAATATAGAGTGCAAGACAATAAAGCAAACTAGATAAAGTAAATGCAAGTAAACTAATTTTTTTGTTTTTTTTGATATAGCAAACAAGATAACAAGTAAAGTAAAACTAGCAACTAATTTTTTTGTATTTTGATTTAGTGCAGCAAACAAAGTAGTAAATAAAACTAAGCAAGACAAAAACAAAGTAAAGAGATTGAGAAGTGGAGACTCCCTTGCAGCGTGTCTTGATCTCCCCGGCAACGGCGCCAGAAAATTTGCTTGATGCGTGTGGTTGGCACGTCCGTTGGGAACCCCAAGAGGAAGGTGTGATGCGCACAGCGGCAAATTTCCCTCGATAAGAAACCAAGGTTTAATCGGACCGAGTAGGAGTCAAGAAGCACGTTGAAGGTTGATGGCGGCGAGATGTAGTGCGGCGCAACACCAGGGATTCCGGCGCCAACGTGGAACCTGCACAACACAACCAAAGTACTTTGCCCCAATGAAACAGTGAGGTTGTCAATCTCACCGGCTTGCTGTAACAAAGGATTAACCGTATTGTGTGGAAGATGATTGTTTGCAGAAAACAGTAGAACAAGTATTGCAGTAGGTTGTATTTCAGTAAAGAGAATTGGACCGGGGTCCACAGTTCACTAGAGGTGTCTCTCCCATAAGACAAGCAGCATGTTGGGTGAACAAATTACAGTTGGGCAATTGACAAATAAAGAGAGCATGACCATGCACATACATATCATGATGAGTATAGTGAGATTTAATTGGGCATTACGACAAAGTACATAGACCGCCATCCAAGCTGCATCTATGCCTAAAAAGTCCACCTTCGAGGTTATCATCCGAACCCCCTCCGGTATTAAGTTGCAAAGCAACGGACAATTGCATTAAGTATGGTGCGTAATGTAATCAACAACTACATCCTTAGACATAGCATCAATGTTTTATCCCTAGTGGCAACGAGCACAACACAACCTTAGAACTTTCGTCACATTGTCCCAGGTGTCAATGCAGGCATGAACCCACTATCGAGCATAAATACTCCCTCTTGGAGTTACAAGCATCTACTTGGCCAGAGCATCTACTAGTAACGGAAAGCATGCAAGATCATAAACAACACATAGATATAACTTTGATAATCAACATAACAAGTATTCTCTATTCATCGGATCCCAACAAACGCAACATATAGAATTACGAGATAGATGATCTTGATCATGTTAGGCAGCTCACAAGATCCGACAATGATAGCACAATGGGGAGAAGACAACCATCTAGCTACTGCTATGGACCCATAGTCCAGGGGTAGACTACTCACACATCACACCGGAGGCGACCATGGCGGCGTAGAGTCCTCCGGGAGATGATTCCCCTCTCCGGCAGGGTGCCGGAGGCGATCTCTCGGATCCCCCGAGATGGGATCGGCGGTGGCGGCGTCTCTGGAAGGTTTTCCGTATCGTGGCTCTCGGTACTGGGGGTTTCGTCACGGAGGCTATTTGTAGGCGGAAGGGCAGGTCAAGAGGCGGCACGGGGGCCCCACACCACAGGGCCGCGCGGCCAAGGGGGGGGCCGCGCCGCCCTAGGGTGTGGCCCCCTCGTGGCCCCTCTTCGTCTCTCCTTCGGACTTCTGGAAGCTTCGTGGAAAAATAGGCCCCTGGGCTTTGATTTCGTCCAATTCCGAGAATATTTCCTTACTAGGATTTCGAAACCAAAAACAGCGGAAAACAGCAAGCTGGCACTTCGGCATCTTGTTAATAGGTTAGTTCCAGAAAATGCATGAATATGACATAAAGTGTGCATAAAACATGTAGATAACATCAATAATGTGGCATGGAACATAAGAAATTATCGATACGTCGGAGACGTATCATCGGGCTCTGTGCTTTTCTTCTTGTTTGGACGACCTTGGCGAGTAGTGGCAGACGGTGCAGAGTGTCCTTGCTTGGAAGTTGCTGGTGCGGGTTTAGCTGCTGGTGGCACATCACCTGTAGCATGTGCTTGTTGGCACATGCCCTGGAGCTGACCGAGGTGCCTGCTGCCTGTTTGATGTTGTAGGTGGAGGTGCTGGTCGTGTTCGGGTAGGCCCTGAAGATGTTTTCTGATGCGTAGTAGGTGCTGAAGTAGATGTCCTATTAGAATTAGGATTTGCTGACTGTTCAGGTGCTGAAGTAGTTGGTTTCCTCTTCTTCTTTACCTTGTTTAGTTGTGCAAACTCAGTTGTCATTTCCCTAATGTGTCTACGAGCAATAGCGTCATGTTGGTGTGATGCACTTGCTAGCTTAGCTAAAGCAACAAACTTAGTTGACAAGTTTGCAAACTGCAATTTCGTCGTGATTCTTCGGGCATAACATCATCTTTTGTCGGGACAGTTGGCTGAACCACAGTTTCCAATGCAGCTGGAGTCCACCTTCACATTATATATTGCTCTGGTATAGCATCAACACCAATATGCGTAAACACTTTTAAGACATGACAAAATAGCAAACCGTCACGCTCAAACTTGCAGCACTCGCAGTTGAATTGCCCACCATTAGCATTAACCATGTAGTACCTTCCACCATAAGGATAGCACTTCTCATTGTTAGGAACTAGCTGGTACAAATTATTGCCCCGTGGTTGGACATTATAACAGATCAATGAACGCGAACTCCATCCTGAACCGATGGTAGATGGGACGTGTGTACACAGCCAAGGCTTGCTTCTCAATAGGGAACGACGACCATGGATCTGGCTCAAGCTCATCCGTGCGGAAATCATTGTGGCGCTCCTTACCCAATATCCGTTGTTGTAGCTTCTCATATTGTTTAACAAAATGCTTGATTGAGTTGTGAGGGTTGATGTAACATTTTAGAGCAGCGTTAAACCCCTCACTCCTCTGAGTTGATTGCAAAAATGGGAAGAATCGATGTCCGTAGTAGCATGGAACCCAGAATTTTGCATACCTCTTCAACCATAAAAATGTTTCATGCTCAGCTAACTCCCACTTTGCAATCATCTCTGCCCATCTTGCTTCAAATTCATCCTCACTCATACTTTCATTGATGCATTCATTGAAGTCTTCAGCCAAACCAGGGTGCCTACCCAGGAATGGCCCGAGCTTCTCATTTGTTTTCTTCATAACGTGCCAGCGACAGTTGCGATGCACAGTGTCAAAGAAAACTACTTTTATTGCATTCCTCATAGCCTGGTCCTGGTCTGTTATAATATTTGTTGGCTGCAAACCATGCATAGCATCAAGGAACTGGATGAAAAGCCATGTAAAAATATCCTCTTTCTCATCCCTTAGGAAACCACAGCTAAGCAGTCTGTTTATCCCAATAAATGGAGCAAATGGCATATTGAACTGATTAGTCAAGAAAGTTGTATCAAATGACACACAATCATGATATGCTTCTGTGTAAGCCTTCCTTGCAGCACTGTCAACCCAGAAAATGTTTTCAACCCTGTGCTCTTCATCAAAAGAAATTCGAGAGTAGAAACCTGGGTCCTTGTCCTTCAATGTGATGCCCCAGAACCGGTACCATGAGGATTCCAGCGATACCGCCGAAATCCGCACGATATCGATCCAGAGACGCCCTCCGACACGACGTGCGCGACGAATCACACACGTGATGCAGAAGGAATTACCACGAGTTGTAACATTACAACAGGATTACAATAGAGCCCACAAGAGACATATATTACAACAACGACTCCAACGAGTCAAGATACAAATAGATACATATAAAGATCCAAATCATACGAGAAGAGCGAATACATCCGAGTACGGACAAGATACAAATTGGACTAAGAGTCCCGAAGATAAACGATGGCGTCCATAACCCCGCCTGAGCCAAGCCGGAAGGGTAACCTTGCTAACGTCGTCATCTTGTACCGGTCGAAGTCGGGCCATCGGTTGCCGACAAAAGGGAGGAAGCAAAAGAGAAAGGGAAAAGGCGAGAGTAAGTACCAAGGAACGAACTCCGGCACGTACTTAGCGAGACTAGAAATGGCTATGCTCGCCGGGCGAGTATATACATATATCGCCTGGGGCTATATGGTAGGTTTAGCGGCAACAAAACTGTAACCAATAGAGACACACTACAACATCCGTCTACTCAGATAAGATAAGAGAGCGCATAAGGTAACAGATAAATACTACACAAACATAACCCAGCCGATTACACATATCCCCTTCAACAAAGCGAAGAGGCAATGTAAAAGGCACTCAACGGTGGACAAGTTTTATTAGGTAGCCATTGTAATAATGCTATATTACTACGCAAATTATTAGCAAATTATTAGCATCAACATAAAGGTGTAAGTTGTTCTATGATCAAGTCATACAGACTCCAAGTCGTCCATAACCGCGGACACGGCTTATCGATAAGATGTAACCCTGCGAGGGTGCCCAAATGTGCCCACACGCACGATCAACCCACTTGCGACAGGTGGATATCACGACTCTCACTCTCCTTCACCACAACAATGTCCAGGAAGCCACCTAACTAAGTTAACCCGTATCGAAGTCCGGCCGTGCTCCGAGGCGGACTTAGCTGTTTGCGTCTACGGCTAAGAGGATCAGAGCCCACTAGAGGATGACCTCTTAACAATACGTACCGCATCCTATGAGCGTGCAAGAGGCAACGGGGTTACAAGGCACTCACGGCTTCCCCAAAATTAACATCATATCATCTGACCACAAAGAAACATGCTTGCACACCCGGGAGAAACAAACAAACATTCAAACTAGTTGTGGCCATTGGACAAAGCTGTAGATTCCGGCAGTGGTCGAGGGGAGACCCGGTAAGCATACCCACGTGTGGTTAGAGCGCTCAGTCTCGGAACAGATAACAAGAACTCGGGTCCTAGGGGACATTAGTGAGTCAAAGTTCCGATGCTTTCGCAAAGGGGCTCACAGATGCCTCTGCTTACAATTTTAGTTCTTAACAATTAAGTATAGCATGTGTATCTCCAACAACTGATATAGCATGTTATAACCTCCCAACAACCCAACATATCCCGATAACAGATCGAGATAAACAACATAACCTAAACACGCATACGACTCGCAAGGCTCAAACATCAAGCAATGGCTATGGGTAAGGAAGGATACATATAGGATTATTATGGTGAACAAGTGGAATAGGACACGTGACTCGATAAAGAATCGCAACATAAGGATAGCAGTGCGAGGGAGAGAGTAAAATAGGTGAAGAGAGAGGGCTCGCCTGTGGAAAGCTGCAGAAGAACTTGTCGAAGAACTCGTCGTATCTCACAACACCACTTTGTGATCCTATCCAGGAAGAAGCAAATCGCTACAACAAACAACGGACGCAAATCTTACAACTACGGAAGAACAACCGACATGATCAAGATATGCATGCATGGCATGGCAGATATGATGCGATGCAACTTATCCATATTAATCGGAGTCGGAACCCCGGACAAACAAATTAGTTTGGAGTTGCATTTTCTACCATCAAATTTAAGTGTTGATTAGCATGGCATAACATGGCAGGGGTGCGCTACATCAATATTAAACGGAGCGAGGAATCCCTAATTGGAAAATACCAAAATACTCCGCATATTATGTGAGGTGAAATGCACGAACTATCAACGCGCAACATGATGCGAGGTGCAACCAGATGAATGGATGGCATATTCATGTTTATTAGATTTTTCTGATCAAAATTGATGTATAACACATTTTATTTTGAATTACAGATTAAAAGGTATTAATAGATTAGTTTTTATCATTTTAAAATAGAAATTAGGTTTTATTTTTAATTGAAAAGGACCTGAAAACAATATACGGTAAGGGGGGGTTGGTTTGCTAAAGATCCAGGGGGTTATCAGAAAATCGTTCGCGCCAGGGGCTGCGGGTTCAGAAACAAGAAGTTGCAGGGGCCTAGATGCGAAACAGCTAGATCTGGATCTGAGAAACAGTTTCTCACCGAGGATGGGCTTAGCCCGAGAGGATGACGGATGGGGCCCGCGGGTCGACGTGGAGGCCAGCGTGGCGAAGCGTGCGTGCGCGCGCGAAAGGTGTTCGGCTGGTTGATGCCGCGCGCGTTCCAGACAGCGGTGATCACCGCGGGACGCGCGAGGATGGGCGCGGCCGTTGCGGGGCGTTCCAGGACGCGCAAGCAGGCACATCGGGTGCGCCTCGTCGGCGCGTACTAGACGGTGGCGGCGCCGCTTGCAGGGGGTCGCCGGAACTTCATCGGCGGTGGGAGTCTGCAGAGGAAGCGGCCGGCATCACAGAGAGAAGGAGGAAACAAGAAGCAAGGGGGCGAGCGAAGGTGTCCGGGAGGAGAGCGGGGTTACCGGGAACACTCCGGTGTGCTCGGAAAAACCGAGAGGAGGACCGGGGTCGCCAGAATCGAAGAAGGAGCCGTCGGTGCTGAGGAAGAAACGAGGGCGGCGGCGGCGATTTGAAGCGTCCCAGGGCGATTCCTTCCACCAGGTTGAAGAGGAGGACGTTGCGCGTTGATGTCTACGGGTGCTTCTATTCTTGTAGACAGTGTTGGGCCTCCAAGAGCGAGAGGTTTGTAGAACAGCAGCAAGTTTCCCTTAAGTGGATCACCCAAGGTTTATCGAACTCAGGGAGGAAGAGGTCAAAGATATCCCTCTCAAGCAACCCTGCAATCACGATACAAGAAGTCTCTTGTGTCCCCAACACACCTAATACACTTGTCAGATGTATAGGTGCACTAGTTCGGCGAAGAGATAGTAAAACACAGGTGGTATGAATGAATATGAGCAGCAGTAACGGCGCTAGAAAATAGCTTGCTGGCGTGCTGTTGATGGTAGTAATATTGCAGGAAGTAAAGATGCGGTAAATCAGTAAATAAGCGATGATTGCAATATTTGGAAACAAGGCCTAGGGATCATACTTTCACTAGTGGACACTCTCAACATTGCAATCATAAAGGAATATAAATAAGCACTTCACTATGCTATTCTGAATTACTCTTTGGCAAGATAATGAACACTAATTCATCATGTAGGCCAACCTTTAAAGATGTATTCCCAAGTACTAATAAACACCCCACGCTGTCACTGTGAGCATTCATAGGAGGTACTAACACACCACAATTTCATAGAGACATCCAACTCAAATCATAACTCGGTGAATAAGTATTCTGTGAAATATAGCCTAAGAGACCCACACGGTGCACACACTGTCACCTTTACACACGTGGGACAAGGAGTCTCCGGAGATAACATAAGTAAAATCCACTTGAATAGCATAACGACATCTAGATTACAAGCTCATCATATGGATCTCAATCATGTAAGGCAGCTCATGAGATCATTGTATTGAAGTACATGGAAGAGAGATTAACCACATAGCTACCGGTACAGCCCTTAGCCTCGAGGGAGAACTACTCCCTCCTCATGGGAGACAGCAGCGGTGATGAAGATGGCAGTGGTGTCGATGGAGATGCCTTCCGGGGGCACTTCCCCGTCCTGGCGGCGTGCCGGAACAGAGACTTCTGTCCCCCGAATCTTAGCTTCGCGATGGCGGCGGCTCTGGAACTTTTCTCGTATCGTGGCTTTTTCGTATCGAAGATTTAGGTCAGGGGGCTTCTTATAGGCGAAGAGTCGGAGTCGGAGGGCTAACGAGGCCGCCAGACAATAGGGGCGTGCCCCCCTTGGGCCGCACCGGCCACATGTGTGGGGGGCCTGTGGCCCTCCTCTGGCCCTTCTCCGGTGTTCTGGAAGCTTCGTGGAATTATAAGATGTTGGGCGTTGATTTCGTCCAATTTCGAGAATATTTCCTTACTAGGATTTCTGAAACCAAAAACAGCAGAAAACAACAACTGACACTTCCGCATCTCGTCAATAGGTTAGTTCCGAAAACGCATAATAATGACATATAATGTGTATAAAACATGTGAGTATCATCATAAAAGTAGCATGGAACATAAGAAATTATAGATACATTTGGGACGTATCAAGCATCCCCAAGCTTAGTTCCTACTCGCCCTCGAGTAGGTAAACGATAACAAAGATAATTTCTTAAGTGACATGCTATCATAATCTTGATCAATACTATTGTAAAGCATATGAGATGAATGCAGCGATTCAAAGCAATGGTAAAGACAATGAGTAAACAACTGAATCATATAGAAAAGACTTTTCATGAATAATGCTTTCAAGACAAGCATCAATAAGACTTGAATAAGAGTTACTCATAAAGCAATAATTTCTTAGTAGAAGGCATTGAAGCAACACAAAGGAAGATATAAGTTTCAGCGGTTGCTTTCAACTTCAACATATATATATCATGGATAATTGTCAACACAAAGTAATATAACAAGTGCAATAGGTAAACATGTAAGAATCAATGCACACAGTTGATACAAGTGTTTGCTTCTAAGGTAGAAAGAAGTAGGTAAACCGACTCAACATAAAAGTAGAAGAAAGGCCCTTCGCAGAGGGAAGCGAGGATTAAATCATGTGCTAGAGCTTTTTAAGTTTTGAAATCATATAGAGAGCATAAAAGTAAAGTTTTGAGAGGTGTTTGTTGTTGTCAACGAATGGTAATGGGTACTATAACTACCTTATCAACCAGACTTTCAAGAGCGGCTCCCATGAAGGACGTTATCTCTACCAGCAAGGTAGATCATCCCTCTTCTCTTTTGTTTACACATGTATTTTAGTTTCATTATTGATGGGTGACACTCCTCCCAACCTTTTGCTTACACAAGCCATGGCTAACCGAATCCTCGGGTGCCTTCCAACATTCACATACCATGGAGGAGTGTCTATTTGCAAAATTAAGTTGCTTACTGATGAATCGGAGCAAAACATGTGAAGAGAATTATTAATGCAAGTTAATTAATCGGGGCTGGGCACCCCATTGCCAGCTCTTTTTGCAAAATTATTGGATAAGCGGATGAAGCCACTAGTCCATTGTGAAAGTCTGTCAAAAGTAAATGACAAGATCGAAAGATAAAACACCACATACTTCCTCATGAGCTATAAAACATTGACACAAATAAGAGATAATAGCTTTTGAATTGTTTAAAGGTCGCACATGAAGTATTTGCTTGGAATGACAGAGAAATACCATGTGGTAGGTAGGTATGGTGGACACAAATGGCATAGTATTTGGCTCAAGGATTTGGATGCACGAGAAGAATTCCTCTCAATACAAGGCTAGGCTAGCAAGATTGTTTGAAGCAAACTCAAGTGTAAAAGGTGCAGCAAGACTCACATATGAACATATTGTAAGCATTATAAGACTTTACATTGTCTCCATGTTGTTCAAACACCTCAACCGAGAAAATATCTAGACTCTAGAGATCAATCATGCAAACCAAATTTTAACAAGCTCTATGTAGTTATTCATTAATGGGCACAAGGTACATGATGCAAGAGCTTAAACATGATCTATATGAGCACAACAATTGCCAAGTATCAAATTATTCAAGACATTATACCAATTACCACATGCGGCATTTTTCGTTTCCAACCATATAACAATGAATGAAATAGTCCAACTTTCGCAATGAACATTAAAGATAAAGCTAAGAACACATGTGTTCATACAAAACAGCGGAGCGTGTCTCTCTCCCACACAAGCATGATGGATCAGATCTTATTCAAACAAAAACAAAAACAAAAGCACACGGACGCTCCAAGTAAAGTACATCGGATGTGACCAAATAAAAATATAGTTTCAAGAGAAGAAACCTGATAAGTTGTCGACGAAGAAGGGGATGCCTTGGGCATCCCCAAGCTTAGATGCTTGAGTCTTCTTGAAATATGCAGGGATGAACCACGGGGGCATCCCCAAGCTTAGACTCTTCACTCTTCTTGATCATAGTATATCATCCTCCTCTCTTGACCCTTGAAAACTTCCTCCACACCAAACTCAAAACAAACTCATTAGAGGGTTAGTGTATAATCAAAAATTCACATATTCAGAGGTGACACAATCATTCTTAACACTTCGGACATTGCACAAAGCTACTGGAAGTTAATGGAACAAAGAAATCCATCCAACACAGCAAAAGAGGCAATGTGAAATAAAAGGCAGAATCTGTCAAAACAGAACAGTCCGTAAAGACGAATTTTAAAGAGGCACCAGACTTGCTCAGATGATAATGCCCAAATTGAATGAAATTTGCGTACATATCTGAGGATCACTCACGTAAATTGGCAGATTTTTCTGAGTTACCTATAGAGAATCATACCCAAATTCGTGACAGCAAGAAATCTGTTTCTTCGCAGTAATCCAAATCTAGTATTGACTTTACTATCAAAGACTTTACTTGGCACAACAATGCAATAAAATAAAGATAAGGAGAGGTTGCTATAGTAGTAACAACTTCCAAGACTCGAATATAAAACAAAAGTACTGTAGTAAAATAAACACATGGGTTATCTCCCAAGAAGTGCTTTCTTTATAGCCATTAAGATGGGCTCAGCAGTTTTAATGATGCACTCGCAAGAAATAAGAGTTGAAGCAAAAGAGAGCATCAAGAAGAAAATTCAAAACAAATTTAAGCCTAACCCACTTCCTATGCATAGGAATCTTGTAAATAAACAAATTCATGAAGCATAATGCAACAATCATAGAGAGATAAAACAAGTGTAACTTCAAAAATTTCAGCATATAGAGAGGTGTTTTAGTAACACGAAGACTTCTACAACCATATTTTCCTCTCTCATAATAACTTTCAGTGGCATCATGAACAAACTCAACAATATAAGTATCACATAAAGCATTCTTATTCTGAGTCTCATGCATAAAATAATTACTACTCCCAACATAAGCATAGTCATTCTTATTAATTGTAGTGGGAGCAAATTCAACAAAGTAGCTATCATTATTATTCTCATCAAGTGTAGGAGGCATAGTATAATCATAATAAAATTTACTCTCCATAGTAGGTGGCACTAGAAGACCACTATCATTATAATCATCATAAATAGGAGGCAAAGTATCATCAAAGAAAATTTTCTCCTCAATGCTTGGGGGACTAAAAATATCATGCTCATCAAAACCAGCTTCCCCAAGCTTAGAATTTTCCATATCATTAGCAACAATGGTGTTCAAAGCGTTCATACTAATATCATTGCTACTAGCATGCAAATAAGGTTCCATAGGTTTTTTAATTTTTGCATTAAACCATTCATGTCTTGACTCAGGAAATAGTACAAAAATCTCACAGATGTTTTCCATTAGGGATTTCTAGTTTCGTGCCCCTGGTTCGTTAGTTGTACTCAGTTTTCCCCAGTCCCTTAGTTTTTCCTCAGTTTTCCCCTCCTCTAGTTTGAAACACGCACAAGTGCTGGAACGGCCGGTAGCCGTCAGGTCGGAGGCCTTGACCGTTAGTCCGACCGGGTGGGGCCGCACGAGGGCAGCTCCTCCCCGACCGTCTCATGCCGACGGGTAGGGTCGAGAGACACGTCGGAGCAGCCATCCATCTATCGCTGACGTGTGGGCCGTTTTATTTCATGATTTTATACGCGGTGCTGCCAATGACAAATGGGGCCGCTCTATAGGGCTGCCGCAACCAATGACCAGTGGGGTCGTATATTTTTCAGTAAAAGACATATATTGCCGCTCTGTGGGGCTGCCGCAGCCAATGACCAGTGGGGTCGTCTATTTATTTAGGGAAACTCATATATTGCCGCTCTGTGGGGCCTCCGCAGCCAATGACCAGTGGGGTCGTCTATTTTTCAGGAAAAGACATATATTGCCGCTGCGTGGGGCTGCCGCAGCCAATGACCGGTGGGGTCGTCTATTTATTTAGAGAAACTCATATATTGCCGCTCCGTGGGGCCTCCGCAGCCAATGACCGAGTGGGGTAGTCTATTTTTCAGGAAAAGACATATATTGCCGCTCCGTGGGGCTGCCGCAGCCAATGACCAGTGGGGTCGTCTATTTATTTAGAGAAACTCATATATTGCCGCTGCCGTGGGCTGCCGCAGCCAATGACCAGTGGGGTCGTCTATTTATTTAGAGAGAAAAAATCATATCTTGCCGCTCTGATATATGTCTTTAGAGAATATCATAGAGAGAAGCAACAAGTTCGCTAATTAATTATTCTTAAGCTAGACCGGAGAACCGGTGGCAGCTCGTTCCCCACCGTCGGACGGAGCAGCCATCGCCGGCGGCGCGCCGGCGCCTCGTCGCGCCGCCGGCTCTGTCCCCCGGCGGCGTCGGACGAACTGCGGCGCTGCACGTCAACCACGGCTCCAGCACTTGTTTCGTCCGCACGCATTGTACCCACCGCAGGAAAGTCCACCGCAAGCAGATCCGCCGCCCACGACGACCGGGATTTGTTCCGCGCACCAATTGGTAGACCTCCGCTTCTGCCTCCCCCGCCCCCTAATCGATTCGGTTCCCGTAATTTATTGGAGTTTGCAGGTACGAAATAGTCCTCAATGTCTCGTCGTAGTGGGTACACCAGCGAGGGTGGGGATTCGATCATGTCGTGGCCACGTTCTACTTCTCCTACCTCGTCGGAAGTGCGGGTATATAGCTTCAGCTCTCTGTACTACCGTTGAATTTGAAGTTCCGCCATGGCCTCGTTGGGGTGATTTCGGTTGTTCTTTTTTCCATTATTGTTACAGATTAGCCGAGCAAGCCGATGATTCATGGTACATTGCATACCAAGATGAATCAACCCGGTGGTGTAGCCGGAGGATGGATTTGGAGGAGAAGGTGGCCAATTTAGGTGATGAATTGGCCCGTAAAAACCTGATGATATTCGAGCTGAAGCGTATTGTGGATGAAGAAAAGAAGAATTCAGAGCTTATTCGCAAGGAGAAGTTGAGAGTTGAGACAGATCTTGCCGTATTTGATCAAGTGGTAGAAAATCTAGAACATGAACTAAAAGTGATGGGAGAGGAGAAAAGTAGATTCATACCGTGCAGTTTTATTAGGTGTCATCCCTGTCCTAGCGGTTATGTGGTTCGGTAGACGATTTAGTATAGAATTGTTATTCAGTAGATGGCTCTAACCACTCGTATTTTGTTGTGGCTCTAAGCACCGTATTTCGGTGTACAATTTCCTACTTGTGCTAAGTAATGTGCACGATAATTTTAGCAAGGGATCCCAAAAGTGAAAGCATGTACCAGCCTCCGGATCAAATACATATCAATATCTTCCCAATCAAGTTGGGATAGAATTCAAATCATACATACGGATGTACATGGACACATCAAGAACGTGAAGAAGCTTTTTTTGAGACGGAGGTAGTAGTTCAAACAATTTTATCCCATTTGGAAATTGAAAAATACAAATTTATAATAATTTATCCCAATTTGCGGCGTCGAACACGGTCGCGCAGAGATGGGCAAGAAAGGCCGGGACGACGGGCGGCCGAGGGGTGGTCATCTCGCGCCATCAAACGTTGAAGCGATGTTATCGGCGATGGCTTCAATGTTCGTGGCATCGATGACCGGTGCCGAACCGCCGCTGTCTTGGTGTTCTTCATCAGCGACGGATCTGCGGAGGGCTGGATCGGCGGCTTTGCAGCGCGGTTGTAGACGATGGCTTCAATCGTCTTGGCATCGATTCGCACTCTCGGCACCGGAAGTGAGACATCAACAGGCTCCGACATTGAAGGCTAGGTCTGCGCCGTCGAAGCGATGTTGTAGGTGATGGCTTCAATGTTCGTGGCATCGATGACCACCGCGTCGGCACGGCCGCCGTCTTGGTGTTCTTCATCATTCAACGGATCTGAGAATAGAATCGAAAGTGAGACAGAGAGAGACATTTCAACTATTTCCGACGGTTAGATCCTCACCGGCACTCTTAGATCCACGAGCGCACGCACGGTTAGATGCACGCCGCCGCACGCACGGTTAGATCCGCGCCGCCGCACGCCGACGCACGCACGGTTAGATCCGCGCCGCCGCACGCCGCCGCACGCACGGTTAGATCCGCGCCGCCGCACGCACGGTTAGATCCGCGCCGCCGCACGCCGCCGCACGCACGGTTAGATCTGCGTCGCCGCACGCCGCCGCACGCACGGTTAGATCCGCGCCGCCGCGACCGCCGTAGTAAGAGAGGAAATACGAGAGAGGAGGATGCGACTAGAATATGCGACTGCCAGGGTTGGTAGGTATGTGCTCTGCTCTTGTCTCCGTATGCGTCCATCGTGGTAGAGAGAGAGATACGTGGTCGTCCGATCATAAATGATCGAACGGTGCAAGCGTTCGTTGAGCTTTCAACTAACCAAGATCCGTGTGACATACATCTCGACCAATCGGAGATCAGCCAGTGAGTACAAGTTAGGAAAACTCGAGTAGAACTAAGAGGGGGAAAAGTGAGGAAATGTTTATCGGAAGGGCAAAACTGAGTATGACCGAGTAAAACAAGTGGGCCCGGAGGGGGAAAACTGAGTAAAACTAAGTAAAACAGGGGCACCCAAATAATAAACGGACTAAGGGAAATTGAAGCTTTTGGCATAAAAATTGTAAAATTGTGTTATTTGAACAATATATTACATTTTGGCCGACTAGATATTGTTTGCAACTCAAAGATACACAAGTGTGACGAATTTGGACTCATTTGGACAAAGTTTGTAAGCATAGTGGGTATTTGGGAGGTGTATTGAGCAGAAAGCCCCGCATCTTCATATCTAGTAGCTCATGGACTAGGAAGTGGTTTTGAAGCTTTTGGCATAAAAACTTCATATCTCTATATTTCCTTTTCCATTATTATTTCTCTAGGTTGTAGGTAACATAATAAGGCTCCATGGGAAGGTTCCACCATGTTTTGAATTATTTTGAATTGAACCCTAAAACCCTAAAACCCTAAAACCCTAAAACCCTAAAATGATAAATGTGGCTTAAATGTGGCATACAAATTGTTCATACAAATTCAAATTGTTCAACACAAAGGGATCCCCAATACAAAGGGAACCACAATACAAATTGTTCATACAAATTCAAATTGTTCAACACAAAGGCATCCCCAATACAAATTGTTCAACACAAAGGGATCGCCAATACAAAGGGAACCCCAATACAAATTGTTCATACAAATTCAAATTAGTTGTTCAGAATAAAATCTTTCTCTTGCTCCTGGTGTGACTCGCCGGGGCCACCACCTTACTCCGGGTAACCCTAACGGGGATATTACCGGTGTCTACCTTCCTTTTGCCCTCTTTCTTGTTCTTCTTCTTCCGCAAAGCTTGTGCTTTTTCTTCGCCATGCACTCTTCGAAGTTAGCTTGTATCATGGCCTTACCACTTTCATGGCATTCTCGACTATACTTGTTCCCTCTCCTCTAGACTCATCGGTTGAAGCCATTCTATATCCATCTTTTCCCTCTCGCTCTCCATCCAATGGTTCAAGCAGCTCTACATCCATCCGTTCCCCCGCTCTCGATCCATCGGTTCAATCTCCTCATGTTGAACTCGCTGCTTCAATCTCCTCTCGCATTTGCTTGCTTCAATCTCCTCATGTTGAACTGTCTGCTTCAATCTCCTCTGCATTTGTCTGCTTCAATCACATCATGTTGAACTGCTGCTTCAATCTCAAGTTGAATTGCTGCTTCATTCTCCTCTCGCATTTTCTGCTCCCGCCTGATCTTCCATTCCAAAAGCTGGGTCAACTCCATTTTTACAAAGCCTAGCAATGTGTCCAGGGATTCCACAACGTTTGCACTTACGTTTTCGAATCGGTGCACCACCCTCTGCACTAGCTCGATCCTATTCTTCCTCGGCCTACCCGCCGGTCTAGTCAATACTCGGAGAGTACAGTTTGAAGCCTCGGATCGACTTTCATCCATTGGTCTTTTCCCAACAAGGTAGGAACATTCATAGCATATGCAGCCCTAAATTTGGCAACAGAGAAGTACTCTGACACATACTGATCAACTTCACCATCTTCACCCCCTATAACACTCATGAAAAACAATGCGTGTATGCAGGGTATCCCACGGATCTGCCATCCCCTACAATGGCATGTCCTATCAACCAAACTCACGGGATACCTCCACTGCCTGTTTTCTTTGTCGGTGTAGGTTACCTCAGCCTCCATTCCTTTTCGACGCACTCTGCATCCTCAATTGTTTTGCCCTGGCATGCAAAGACTTAATCAAAGACGGGAGCATGAGATGGCCAACATAATTTGTGGATGCAATTCTTTGACGCAGATCGATCTTTATCATGATCATCTACCTAATCTTATCAAATATTTGCGACAACATAAGTCCTTTCAATGACCTGACCTTTGAATTGAAACTCTCTGCAAGGTTACTTGTTACATAGTATATCTTGCAAATTTCATTGAATTGGCTTCTTGACCACACCCTACCATGATGTTCATCCAAGTACTCCTTCACCCCAGGTTTTTGTTTATACAACACATCCAAATGAAACAGATGCTTCCTAGAGCTGCATGTGTATGAAGCTGGCCATAGGTTGTCGGTAAAAACTTTACCCTTGAATTTCTTTGTAAAATTCTGTACCAAGTGTCGCATACATTCCCTATGCTCCACTCCGGGAATACTGCTTCTACCGCAGTCTCCAAACCTTTGCAAGCGTACGTGTGGATAACAAGTCCTGGTGGATGACCTATAAGATCGCGCAAATTCTGCAGTAAACCAAGTCCAACTTTCCTGTGACTCAACCTCCAAAACCCCATAAGCAACAGGGAACATCCAATTATGTCCATCAACCGCAGTAGCGAGCAACTAGCTGTCCTTTAAACCTGCCATGAAGAGCTGATGCATCCACGGCCAAATAAGGCACTGCAACCGATCCAAAAGCCTTTCCGGCAAGCTTTGAAACAAACAAAAGCCCTTCCGAAACATTCCTTGTGCATTACCTTCCCGCTTTTCAATTTGTAGGGAACCGTATGCTTGTCTATCGCTACAACACTGCTCGGACTAGCCATCTCCACTTCAGCTTTGAAAGTGTAAAGCAACTGAAAGCTTTCATTCCATGGACCATTGATCTTGTCAAGAGCCATTTCCTTTGCATAGAACATCCTCATGTAAGGTACTTCCATTTTATACTTCTCAATCACCTTTTTTACGAGTGCTGTTGGACCAAGTGAAGGATCTTCTCTCAGCCAATCTAGGATTATATCTCGCCAACCACCTAGTCTTCGCTAGCTTTGTTTTCAGCTCGGCTCTCCCCCTAGAGGTGGACACCTATGGATCTCCTTATTCTTCTTTACCTGAAACATAATGATAAGGGATGTCGGTAATAGATAACAAATTTTACACTCGTGATCTAAATACACAACCGGTTGGCGTAGTACCCGAACCAAGCCGCTTCGCGCATTGTGGATGCATGCAGCCTAAACCTACACCTTGGGTATGGGCATTTAATTGTGAACCTACCTGGCTCACTTTTAACAACCTCAAAATTATTCTTAGTGAGAATGTGATATGTAGTAATTGCATTACGGCAGTCCATCATCATTTGAAACACGGTGCCTTCTACAAGCTGGGGATTCTCCCTGTTCCACTCAATTGTAGGCAAGTCTTCACCTTCGTAATCGGCTAAAACAAGGCTGTCATCATTCTCATTCTTCTCTTCATCATCAGTGTCATCAAATCTGGCACCAAAAGCAATATCTTCCATGTATTGATCCTCCATTGCCTGCTTACTACATCGATCTACCAATTCAGGAAACATCAACTCATCCTCATCATCTTGAGGAGGCTGATCCTCAATGTCCGCATCGTCCTCCACATCGACCGTACGAACGATCCGGCTACCACTAGCACCGGGGACAGATGGTGCTGCCGTGGACCTACAAGGAGCGCCGCGGCACACTGCTGTTAGAAGAGGCAGCAGCGAGTAGAGAGACATGATGCCCGACCACCCGATGATGCCCCAGCACCGAGAGAGATGATGCCCGGCCCCTGTCCACATGGATACGAATTTTACCGAACCGGCAAGAAGCATTCAAAGCAAAAAGAATTCCCAGATCGTCGTCGGAAATTAGTGGAACAAATCTTCCCTCCTTGTTGAAATATTCGAAATGAACTGCGTCGTAAGAGCTCCAGCTATACTGAGCGCAGATGTTAGCTTTCAAATTCCTCAACGAGATGGTGGTTGCAACCACCGCGAGGAAGAAAAACCCATTCTTATAGCGTTTAGAATCACGCGTATAGCTAGAATCCAGCCTAACCACCAGCCGAAAAGCCAGTCACTGGATCAATCCTATTCGAAAAGCGGCGCAGCTTAGTTGAGCAACAACGATTGGCGCTCAAAAACTGCCTACTCGTTAATTCACATAGGCGGACGATGCTTACCCGGATGGAATCCATGCGTTAGATCCCTCCGATTCCCAATCTTCTCCGCGGTTGACGCGAACATTTGGCACACCAGATGGACATACAAACTCCACGAAAGGGGTAGATCTAGATCTGGTGGAGGCGGAGCCCTCTCCGCCTCCCGGTGGTGGTGGTGGGGACGGGGGCGGCTCGGCGGCGGCGACGCCATAAGGTAGGAGGGCAGGACGGCGTGGCGGCGGAGGGGCGGTGTGTGAGCTCCTCCAGTATCGGGCGGAGTGGAAAGCTTTGGGTGAGCTCCTCCAGTCAACAGTCAACACAGTTTGAAAGAAATGGTCAATTCAACACCAACGCGGCTCCCTAGCCATCACCGGTAACGGTGAAGGCCTCTGACCAGATGGCAACCCTCCCGTCTGAGCGTCTGCGACGGGTTTCAAACTAGAGGGAGGGGAAAACTGAGGAAAAACTAAGGGGCTGGGGAAAACTGAGTACAACTAACGAACCGAGGGCACGAAAATAGAAATCCCTTTCCATTATGCCTTACTAGTGTAAAACAAGAAACAAAAAGATGCAATTGCAGGATCTAAAGGAAATAGCTTCGAGCACACACGCAACGCGCTAGAAAAGTACTTTACCTGGGACCGGAGTATGAGTGCCTTTTACCTTTCCTCCCCGGCAACGGCGCCAGAAAAGTGCTTGATGTCTACGGGTGCTTCTATTCTTGTAGACAGTGTTGGGCCTCCAAGAACAGAGGTTTGTAGAACAGAAGCAAGTTTCCCTTAAGTGGATCACCCAAGGTTTATCGAACTCAGGGATGAAGAGGTCAAAGATATCCCTCTCAAGCAACCCTGCAATCACGATACAAGAAGTCTCTTGTGTCCCCAACACACCTAATACACTTGTCAGCTGTATAGGTGCACTAGTTTGACGAAGAGATAGTAAAACACATGTGGTATGAATGAATATGAGCAGTAGTAACGGCGCCAGAAAATAGCTTGCTGGCGTGCAGTTGATGGTAGTAATATTGCAGGAAGTAAAGATGCGATAGAAACGAGTAAATAAGCGATGATTGCGGTATTTGGAAACAAGGCCTAGGGATCATACTTTCACTAGTGGACACTCTCAACATTGCAATCATAAAGGAATATAAATAAGCACTTCACTATGCTATTCTGAATTACTCTTTGGCAAGATAACGAACACTAATTCATCATGTAGGCAAACCTTTAAAGATGTATTCCCAAGTACTAATAAACACCCCACGCTGTCACTGTGAGCATTCATAGGAGGTACTAACACACCACAATTTCATAGAGACATCCAACTCAAATCATAACTCAGTGAATAAGTATTATGTGAAATATAGCCTAAGAGACCCACACGGTGCACACACTTGTCACCTTTACGTACGTGGGACAAGGAGTCTCCGGAGATCACATAAGTAAAATCCACTTGAATAGCATAACGACATCTAGATTACAAGCTCATCATATGGATCTCAATCATGTAAGGCAGCTCATGAGATCATTGTATTGAAGTACATAGGAGAGAGAGATTAACCACATAGCTACCGGTACAGCCCTTAGCCTCGATGGAGAACTACTCCCTCCTCATGGGAGACAGCAGCGTTGATGAAGATGGCGGTGGTGTCGATGGAGATGCCTTCCGGGGGCACTTCCCCATCCCGGCGGCGTGCCGGAACAGAGACTTCTGTCCCCCAGATCTTGGCTTCGTGATGGCGGCGGCTCTGGAAGGTTTCTCGTACCGTGGCTTTTTCGTATCGAGGTTTTAGGTCGAGGAGGCTTAAATAGGCGAAGAGGCGGAGTCGGAGGGCTGACGGGGCAGCCACACAATAGGGGGGTGCACCCCCCTTGGGCCGCGCCGCCCTAGCGTCTGGTGGCCCTGTGGCCCTCCTCTGGCGGCTCTTGGGTGTTCTGGAAGCTCCGTGGATTTCTAAGATGCTGGGCGTTGATTTCGTCCGATTCCGAGAATATTTCCTTACTAGGATTTCTGAAACCAAAAACAGCAGAAAACAACAACTGGCACTTCGGCATCTCGTCAATAGGTTAGTTCCGGAAAACGCATAATAATGACATATAATGTGTATAAAACGTGTGAGTATCATCATAAAAGTAGCATGGAACATAAGAAATTATAGATACGTTTGGGACATATCACGCGTCGATTGCCGGTGGCGGCGGCACTCGGGGTGGCCGGAGTCGGCGGATTGACGGTGAGGAGGAGGCGGTACTGAGGGGGTTTCTCCTCTTCTCGTTTGGCTTGCAGGAGAAGAAGAAAGGAGACGAGAGAGAGGCGTGAGGAAGGATGCTGGGTTGGTGGAGATGCTATGGTCCAGAGATAAAGCAGAAAGGGGAAGGGAGGATCATGCGGGGGAGGGTGGAGCTTGGCGCGTTGGTGGAGGACAGCAACGGGAAAAAAGGTTCACGCCGGTTTCGTGAGAGAAGACGACAACGTGGAACTCGTGCGAAGTGGTACCAGGGGAGGTGGGCTGAAAGGGTTGGGCCAAAGGAGGAAGAAAAGGGGAAGGAGAGAGTGGGCCGCCGGGAGAGAGGGGGTCCAGGGCGAGAGAGGCTAGAGCCCAGGAGGGTTAGGGGTTTTTCTCCTTTTCTCTTTTTATTTAAAACATTTGAATTCAAATCTTGTTCTGTTTTGAACTTGAAATGAAGGAGAGAAGGGGATTTGGAATTAGCTTATAAAATATTAATTTACTTGTAACCAAAACAAGACACCTTCATATTCAAAAATTTATTTGTTGAAAAGCTTAATTATAAAATAAGAAATATGAGGGAGAGAGAGATTAGGGTTTTATTAAATAAACCATATGAGAGGAAACATATTGAGAAGGGGTTTATTAAAATAATTTTATTTGGTAAAACATGGATGATATGATGCATGATGTCATGATGATGCATAAAATAAAAAGAACAAACAATTCTAATAGGGGGTCCTACCCTGGGCCGTTACAAACGACACCACTAACAAGGGATCGCGCCCCGAGATCCCACGTCCAGGTACGGGGAAAGAGAGGTGAACTATCAGATCTTCAGGCGGCATGTCGATCTCCTTGACACCACTAACAAGAGTTCGTGCTCCATGATGATCGGTCGACACCACTAACAAGAAGTCGTTGTTCTGCTGTTGATGATGCACTTCCGTCGGGATCCTCCGAAGATCGGGCCTAATTGGATAAAGGCAAAGATCGTCCAACCCACGTCGGAACCTAAGACTCGGAAAACTCAGATAAGAGAGAAGACTTAAAACTCGCAAAGGTAAGAGGAGAAAGAATAGAGGTAAGGAGAAAATTCAGAGCTAATCAGATCTATCCAACGAATTTTCAGAAAATAATTTTGACACTAGACACAACGTCCGTTGGCAAGGTTAACCTACAGGCTGGACTAGTGGGGTACCGTCAACCTGGGCTCTGATACCAACTTGTGACGCCCCGGAACCGGTACCATGAGGATTCCAGCGATCCCGCCGAAATCCGCACGATATCGATCCAGAGACGCCCTCCGACACGACGTGCGCGACAAATCACACACGTGATGCCAGAGGAATTACCACGAGTTGTAACATTACAACAGGATTACAATAGAGCCCACAAGAGACATATATTACAACAATGACTCCAACGAGTCAAGATACAAATAGATACATATAAAGATCCAAATCATACAGAAGAGCGAATACATCCGAGTACGGACAAGATACAAATTGGACTAAGAGTCCTGAAGATAAACGATGGCGTCCATAACCCTGCCCAGGCCAAGCCGGAAGGGTAACCTTGCTAACGTCGTCATCTTGTACCTGTCGAAGTTGGGCCATCGGTTTCCGACAAAAGGGAGGAAGCAAAAGAGAAAGGGAAAAGGCGAGAGTAAGTACCAAGGAACGAACTCCGGCACGTACTTAGCGAGACTAGAAATGGCTATGCTCGCCGGGCGAGTATATATATATATCGCCTAGGGCTATATGGTAGGTTTAGCGGCAGCAAAACTATAACCAATAGAGACACACTACAACATCCGTCTACTCATATAAGATAAGAGAGCGCATAAGGTAACAGATAAATACTACACAAACATAACCCAGCCGATTACACATATCCCCTTCAACAAAGCGAAGAGGCAATGTAAAAGGCACTCAACGGTGGACAAGTTTTATTAGGTAGCCATTGTAATAATGCTATATTACTACGCAAATTATTAGCAAATTATTAGCATCAACATAAAGGTGTAAGTTGTTCTATGATCAAGTCATACAGCTCCAAGTCGTCCATAACCGCGGACACGGCTTATCGATAAGATGTAACCTCGCAGGGGTGCCCAAATGTGCCCACACGCACGATCAACCCACTTGCGACAGGTGGATATCACGACTCTCACTCTCCTTCACCACAACAATGTCCAGGAAGCCACCTAACTAAGTTAACCCGTATCAAAGTCCGGCCGTGCTCCGAGGCGGACTTAGCTGTTTGCGTCTACGGCTAAGAGGATCAGAGCCCACTAGAGGATGACCTCTTAACAATACGTACCGCATCCTACGAGCGTGCAAGAGGCAACGGGGTTACAAGGCACTCACGGCTTCCCCAAAATTAACATCATATAATCTGACCACAAAGAAACATGCTTGCACACCCAGGAGAAACAAACACATATTCAAACTAGTTGTGGCCACTGGACAAAGCTGTAGATTCCGGCAGTGGTCGAGGGGAGACCCGGTAAGCATACCCACGTGTGGTTAGAGCGCTCAGTCTCAGAACAGATAACAAGAACTCGGGTCCTAGGGGACATTAGTGAGTGAAAGTTCCGATGCTTTCGCAAAGGGGCTCACAGATGCCTCTGCTTACAATTTTAGTTCTTAACAATTAAGTATAGCATGTGTATCTCCAACAACTGATATAGCATGTTATAACCTCCCAACAACCCAACATATCCCGATAACAGATCGAGATAAACAACATAACCTAAACACGCATACGACTCGCAAGGCTCAAACATCAAGCAATGGCTATGGGTAAGGAAGGATACATATAGGATTATGATAGTGAACAAGTGGAATAGGACACGTGACTCGATAAAGAATCGCAACATAAGGATAGCAGTGCGAGGGAGAGAGTAAAATAGGTGAAGAGAGAGGGCTCGCCTGTGGAAAGCTGCAGAAGAACTTGTCGAAGAACTTGTGAGAACCGGAACTTAACTTTCCGACCCTCCTGTGTTACTCGTCAATCCCAAGATCAAAGTTGACGACACAGCGAAATGTATATCATTACAGACGTACAAAAGATTAATTACAAAGTTTGAATAGCCACATAGTGTGACATTCATTACAATCAGAAAGCACAGCGGATAAATAAAACGCGAAGTGACTCCATCTCAGCCACAGGCAGTGGATGTAGTCCACGAGGCCTCACTCTTCAATGTCGTCGTAGTTGTTGTAGTCTTCCTTATCTTTGTAGTACTCTGAATATCAATAAAAGTTTTGCCATGAGTACATTTCGTACTCAACATGCCCCCTCGATGCAAGACCTAATATATCTACATGAGGCTTCAAAGGAAGGTCGTAGGTTCTTTTGCATAAAAGCCAATTTTATTTGCAATATATTTGATAAAAGCAGTTTTAGACGAAAACATGTTTTATAATGAGTGTAATATTTCTCATCAATGTGGTTGTCCTTGACAACTCACGTATCTCATAGGATTCAGATTCCAGGGGAAAGAAGGAAAGGAGAGAGAGGCAAAGAGGGAAATAGCAAGACAGGTTCCCGTATGTCAAGAAGGATTCATGTGTCATCCATGACCATGGACACGGCTATTCGAATAGTTTTAACTCTGCAGAGGTTGTACACTTTGCCCACACGACACAACCCCGTCTTGTTGCCCACCAGCCGTCGCTGATTTAGTACACACCAATTGGTGTACCGGCGCAGAGGGATCGTGACAAGGTCTTTTAGCTAGATCCCCCAAAGATGTGACATGCCCACCGGGTCCGGCGCACGGTATTGAGAGTACGTCCCCAAACCGGTCCCCCCATCTGTGCCGAAGGTTCTCCCGTAGGCAGCCACCTCATCCGCGGTACGGCGACATCAACACCTAAGGCTGACTAACTTACTTAACCAGGCCGGTGCCCATATAGCATGTGGTTGTACGGTTGTCACAATCTTCAAATCCAAGACTTATTAGGACCCTTATGCGGCACGAACGACGGATTGCTCCCTCCAACTTGTGAAGGGCAGCCAATCGCTCCTTCAACATTTGATTCAGCTGTCGCCCGCGCCATGTTTAGATGGTAAGTTTCACCCAGAGTAGAAGAGAGAGAGTAGAGGAAGCAACAACGGCTAATCAGCCTAGCTCAACGAGCTCAACAACTTTCAAAAGGGTATGTTTGACCCGAAGGTCGATCAATTCCTCCAAAGAGGCAATAAGAAGTATCCTAATGATTATTTAGCATGCTAAGCATCTTACTCTATCAGGATTATTATATAATCTCTACTCAGGGTATCAAGTAAAAGGCGACAAGCGAATCAGGGTTGGTGTGTCAATCGACACGCTAGCTACTGGAATAAAATAGCACATATATTTGTAAAACATAAAATAGCATGCAGTTTGTAAAACTGGGATAAAATATGATGAGAGGGCATGCCTTCGTTGATGAATCCTTCTTCTTTCTCAATAACCTGGTTATGTCCATGTTCAACCTCGCCACTCCCTACTCGCCGTAACGATAGCAAATAGCAACAAAATAAATACCAAAACAATAATCACCAAAAGCGAATGAAATACAAATATAAGAGCGAAGGGGTGGGTAGGTGTAGAATCGAATGAGATAACTTGGATGGAATTGAGAAAGTGAGTTGTTGTAACTCGAATAAGAATCAACTAGCATGTGTATGATGCTAGGATTGATTATCGGGATAAAGATCTACGATTAGACATCAGAGAATTGCTTGCTATAACTAGCTAACCATGTGCACATGATCCAAGGGTTATGGTAAAGTTGGTCGCAGCCGTGTTAAATAGTAAACGCGCCCTACACAATATAGCATAACTAGACAACTAGCAAAGCACTATACGGTCTACCACAAAATCTAACAAACATCTCATAAGCTAACAGACATGTACAAGACAACAAATAAAATCTATATATCGGTAAACAAGAGCAAGACATGTTATTATCTATTCGATAAGTAGTTGTATGCTAGCATACATGAAGGAACCTCAATATAAAGCATGTAGTACTAACATGAAAATAATCTACCATGTATATGTATATAATAACACAAATGATTAAGCAATGGAGTATCTAATGGGCAACAAATAATATAGACCAAGCATGAACATGCACACTACAACAATAAGCTACCAAAATAAATAGCATCAAGCACGTTATATAACACATGATACAAAAGATATCATGGTAGCTAAGCATGAACTAGATAAACAACACAAATTTCATATCACTACCTAGCTACTTATAGCATGAATACAATAGATAGATGTATGCATGAGATACTAACCAAAGAGCAATAAAAGCATGTCTTATGAAATACGAGGCTACAAGATTAATACACAAAAGTACTAAACAAGTAGTAACTAATAAGCAAAATCATAATGAACAACTATTAACTAGATAAACTATATTGCATTATACATGGATCAACATCACACAAGATTCGCTAAGATGGCATGATCCGCAACATGGTATTGCGACAAACATCTAACAAGGTTACTTTGATAAAAATTAAGAATCTAACATCACTTACATCTCTTACTCTAAGACACAGGCATGGTAAAGCATGACTATAATAAGAGAAGTGTACGGACATCATGAGAGGTTCTAAAGGCAGTAAACCAACTAACCATGCAGTAGCAGCAATATACCAGCACACAATAATTAAATCTGGCAATTAACATATGGCTACTCATGATATTTGTAAGCAACAATTACGCTACAACTAAACTAATCAAACATACCTCTTAAGATAATTCAAGCAATTTCCTATGCATGAGCATATAACGTGAACAACATTACATGCTCCAAAATAAAATACCACACATCTAGTAAGTTGCAGACTGCTATACAACATGGGGAATTTAACACACACGACCAATATATGCATACCTTCATATAATTTTGAATTCTACCCATCAACTATGAAAACTAAAATCACTACTAGTTTTCTGGAATCATTTGACACGCTTTCTATGTTGGGCTTGTGGGGATTTGAGTTGTGCAATGTGCTAGAACGCTGATGCCATCCGGTGGCATTCGGTTCACCGGCGACTCGACAAACTGTAAAACTACGGCTGGAAACCATGTCTAGGAGGTAGGCATAACTATCCCAACCGTGTGTGTGCGAGGGTTTCTGCTGGTGCTCACCGAACGCGACGCAGTTCGTGGTTGAAGTCGGTGGCCGAAGTCGAGGGCGTTGCCGTGGGTGTCGTTCGTGATCAGCTTCTCGAACTTCTGGTTCCCTAGATCATCTCCCCTCCTCCTAGTGATCTTCTTGGCGCAGCAGTTTGTCCTCCCGCACTTGGAGTCGTCGGGAACGGGAACGGCGTCCGGCGGCGTTCTTGCGAGTGTGGCTTGTTGTGTGAGTCTATGTCTCTGGCAGTGGCATGGGATGAAAGAGGAGAGTGTGGGCGTCCATCAGGGATGTATATACGAGGAGAAGGTTGTGATCTAATTGACATGTTTAATGGGAGATTGAAAGCAAAGTAACGGGTGAGAGATAATGGCGGCAGTTTCTTGTAGCGTTTATGGCCGGCGTTTCACGAGCTGTGTCGATTCTGGTGCCCACGCTCGTGCTTGCGGAAGATGAAGGAAAAGCGGGACGTTTCGCTAGACAGGGCCTGGGCGTTCTAGAATAGGATGATGCAGCGCGTCGACTGGATTAGCAGCGTACTATGCTGAGATGGGATTATATCTCGTGCGTGCGAGTCTAGCGTCCGGTGCTTGCACTGCAGGTGCTCGCTTCTTTGCGCTTCGTGGTCTGGGTCTGAGTTGTTGGTTCAGCTGGACCTATTATGGGCTGGTACGCGGCATGTTCTCAAATGAAAAGAAACAACACTGTCAGAACCCGATATGTTACACATGTGAAATTCAGAAAGAGGAGCAAAAGTGCTGTGCAGTCAAGGAAGTAAAAGAGCAGACAAGGTGAGAGAGCTAGCATGTCTCGATGTATGCAGCTAGGTAGAGAAAATAAAATGATATGAAGAGAGAGAGAGAGAGAGAGAGAGAGTGAGCGGTGGACAAGCAGAAAAGACTGGGCATAGGATTTAAGAAAGACAGTGTATGTGCTTCTGCGCGTACGATGCATGGTCATTGCCAAATCCAAATGGATTTTAAGAAAGAATCAATAAGAAGCAAACGGGCAATTCAAAAGCAGATCCAAACTTTAAAATGCAAGAAGTCCTCTCAGACTTCTTTCATATGTAAAATTAATTTCAAAACATTTGGGATTAATTTTAACAATTTCAAACGCAAAATTATTTTTCTTGACCGCATTGCAACATCCTTTGTTTTAGAAAAAAAAAATCAGCCCATAAAAATCAGGATGTTACAGAACTCGTCGTATCTCACAACACCACTTCGTGATCCTATCCGGGAAGAAGCAAACCGCTACAACAAAAAACGGATGCAAATCTTACAACTACGGAAGAAGAACCGACATGATCAAGATATGCATGCATGGCATGGCAGATATGATGCGATGCAACTTATACATATTAATCGGAGTCGGAACCCCGGACAAAAAAATTAGGTTGGAGTTGCATTTTCTACCGTCAAATTTAAGTGTTGATTAGCATGGCATAACATGGCAGGGGTGCGCTACATCAATATTAAACGGAGCGAGGAATCCCTAATTGGAAAATACCAAAATACTTCGCATATTATGTGAGGTGAAATGCACGAACTATCAACGCGCAACATGATGCGAGGTGCAACCAGATGAATGGATGGCATATTCATGTTTATTAGATTTTTCTGATCAAAATTGATGTATAACACATTTTATTTTGAATTACAGATTAAAAGTTATTAACAGATTAGTTTTTATCATTTTAAAATAGAAATTATGTTTTATTTTAATTGAAAAGGACCTGAAAACAATATATGGTAAGGGGGGGGGGGCGCGGGTTGGTTTGTTAAAGATCCAGGGGGTTATCAGAAAATCGTCAGCGCCAGGGGCTGCGGGTTCAGAAACAAGAAGTTGCAGGGGCCTAGATGCGAAACAGCTAGATCTGGATCTGAGAAACAGTTTCTCACCGAGGATGGGCTTAGCCCGAGAGGATGACGGATGGGGCCCGCGGGTCGACGTGGAGGCCAGCGTGGCGAAGCGTGCGTGCGCGCGCGGAAGGTGTTCGGCTGGTTGATGCCGCGCGCGTTCCAGACAACGGTGATCACCGCGGGACGACGAGGATGGGCGCGGCCGTTGCGGGGCGTTCCAGGACACGCAAGCAGGCGCATCGGGTGCGCCTCGTCGGCGCGTACCAGACGGTGGCGGCGCCGCTTGCAGGGGGTCATCGGAACTTCATCAGCGGCGGGAGTCTGTAGAGGAAGCGGCCGGCATCACAGAGAGAAGGAGGAAACAAGAAGCAAGGGGGCGAGTGAAGGTGTCCAGGAGGAGAGCGGGGTTACCAGGAACACTCCGGTGTGCTCAGAAAAACCAGAGGAGGACCAGGGCCGCCAGAATCGAAGAAGGAGCCGTCGGTGCTGAGGAAGAAACGAGGGCAGCGGCGGCGATTTGAAGCGTCCCAGGGCGATTCCTTCCACCAGGTTGAAGAGGAGGACGTTGCGCGTCGATTGGCGGTGGCGGCAGCACTCGGGGTGGCCGGAGTCGGCGGATTGACGGCGAGGAGGAGGCGGTACTGAGGCGGTACTGAGGGGGTTTCTCCTCTTCTCGTTTGGCTTGCAGGAGAAGAAGAAAGGAGACGAGAGAGAGGCGTGAGGAAGGAGGCTGGGTTGGTGGAGATGCTGTGGTCCAGAGATAAAGCAGAAAGGGGAAGGGAGGATCATGCGGGGGAGGGTGGAGCTTGGCGCGTTGGTGGAGGACAGCGACGGGAAAAAAGTTTCACGCCGGTTTCGTGAGAGAAGACGACAACGTGGAACTCGTGCGAAGCGGTACCAGGGGAGGTGGGCTGAAAGGGTTGGGCCAAAGGAGGAAGAAAAGGGGAAGGAGAGAGTGGGCCACCGGGAGAGAGGGGGTCCAGGGCGAGAGAGGCCAGAGCCCAGGAGGGTTAGGGGTTTATCTCCTTTTCTCTTTTTATTTAAAACATTTGAATTCAAATCTTGTTCTATTTTGAATTTGAAATGAAGGAGAGAAGGGGATTTGGAATTAGCTTATAAAATATTAATTTACTTGTAACCAAAACAAGACACCTTCATATTCAAAAATTTATTTGTTGAAAAGCTTAATTATAAAATAAGAAATATGAGGGAGAGAGAGATTAGGGTTTTATTAAATAAACCATATGAGAGGAAACATATTGAGAAGGGGTTTATTAAAATAATTTTATTTGGTAAAACATGGATGATATGATGCATGATGTCATGATGATGCATAAAAGAAAAAGAACAAACAATTCTAATAGGGGGTCCTACCCTGGGCCGTTACATTCAACTATGCAAAATAAGCCACTGTCTCAGCAATGTCCCATTCCTTCTCCTCCTTCCTCAAACTTGTCTGCAGATTTGTTATAGCTTTTGGATCATAGGCGACGAAACATTCTTCACCATAAAAAGAAGACATCACTGTCATCATACGCCCCGTTTCTAAGTTGCAGTCATGTAGGCATTTCAGGAACTCCCTTTCATCTCTAGGTATGCCTTTGTGTGATCTCAGGTACTTTGTCAGTGAAGGTTTCACAAGCATGGGGTGATTGTGTTCTGCAATAAAATATGTCACTTGATATTTTTTGTTAATCAACTTCACACACATTTTTGCTGGACACTTGGTTTGCTTTATTTTCTCCCTTTTCCGCTTAACTCCTGCAGATTTTGGTTTCTTGGACGGTCCAGCTTCTTCTCCGTCCCCGTCTTCATCATCTAGCTGGACAGGGCTAACCTCTTCTACAAATTTGACTCTCTCCTCTTGAATTTGCTCTTCTGTTTTCGGTGCCCGATACTTGTTGCACACAAATTGTTGCTTCCGCACCACCTTAGTGAAAGGCTGCCTCTGCGATGTGTTTGATTTGATAGAGAACCCCAGCCTTTTCGAGTAAGCATTGTAGTGCTCTCTGGCATCTTTGATTGTGTCAAATGGCATACCCAGGAAGGGTTCTTGAGGACTAGATGCAACTTCTTCATTAGGAGCAACTCCATCAGCACCATGATCCGCCAACTCAGGGTTATAAGAACCAGAAAGGCTTGTAGTAGGCATAGTCGTGGTGTTGATGTTTTCAGTGCTAGGATTTGCGGGAGGTGGTGCTGCATTGAATTGCTGCCCTCAACCACTGTGCACATCAGAGTCGACACCTTGTCCACCATGCTCAACAAGGAGGGGGTCCTGAGACTCATCGACAACCTCTGTCTGGTCAGCTTGAGTGCAGAAAAAGGGTTCACTGCCATTTATTCCTACATCTTCCATGTCGACATCGTCTGGTTCTAGGTTCAGGTCCAAACCACTCATCTGCAAAACAGAAAATAATTTCATTTTTTTGTAAGTAAACTTGAAAACTTTGTTTATGGATGCATCTAAACTTGCTTATCTGATTCATCTAAGTTGGTACACTAGGGCCATCTAAGTTGTTTTCCCGAATTGCATTTTTTATTCAGACCTGCATGACATAGGCTACCAAAGTTTATGGTTGTCACCACCATTCACACCTTCTCACAAACTTGCTTGTTGAGGTACTGGAGGCTAGCATGGACCAGATCAAGTGTCTAATTTTGCTTCATCGATCAGCCATGGAGAAATGGTGCAAACCCTATGTTCTTAGCACTATGACGGAAGAAACTTTTGCTTTGCATGTCAAACGGTAGCTAAGTCGATCATTTTACTGCTTAGTTTTGTCAAGTGATAATACTAGTTCTTGTTGAAACATAGTTTGTTCGTCGGTGAACTGGTTGTCTCGATGGTTTCGACAAACTAACGGTACCTAATCCTACTATAGAACCTTCCCAGTACTATGTGACCATCTAAATGCATTGCGAATCCTTCCCATTTTTTGTGGCTTATTCTATGCTTAGTATGCATCAGATCATCTAAATTAGTTGCTTGCAAGGTGTTGTCTTGAGTATAATCTGAACTGAAAAGCAACTACCTTGAGAATCCCACCAAATTATAACAGGTTTGTGCCCTCAAAGTTGAGTTTTTTTTTATCTACATGTGTCCTGTTACAAGTTTATGCTGCTCTTTCTATGATATACAAGCCTGTTTTGCATTTTTACCATGAATTTGTATGGATGAGGAACATACTTATGCATCAGGAAGCAATTCTGTGATTCAATAATTGTGTTTTATGCATCAGGCACTACTTGGTTCAGATGATATGGATCTGATCATGTAGATCTGGTCTTTGTTTGTGTTTTGCTCAAACTGTGTTCTTTTTATGGGAAGAAAACTTGTAGATCTAGTTGCCAGGTTCAAAAGGTTGAACAAAATATAGCAAAGGGGAGATGGGAGGGGGAGGTAAGCATCTGTGCAAATCTGACCTTGTTTGTCCAGCCTGTGAAGAACTTGCTGTTAGTTGCTGTCTTTTTGTGCTGGTACTTGCTGTCTTTGTGTTGACTGCAATGAAGATTTGAAGGGAAAGGGAGAAGAAGTTGCAGGCTGGGGAGGAACAAGTTGCAGGCTGGCTGTGGAGGAAGAACTTGCTGGCTTTTTCTGGAGAGGAAGAAGATGCAATGTTGAAGCTGCAATGGAGATCTGGAGGAGGGATGGGGAGAAAGAAGAGAGAAAAGAAAGGGAAGGGAGCGTGCAGCTGTACAAGGAAAGGGAAAGGAAATAGGGGACGGGGGGACGGTGGGCCCGACTTGATTTTGTCGGGATTATGCTGGGATCCAGGCTGGGGGGTCCAGTTTCCTTTTCTGGAGCTGTTTGGTCGGACGGGGGTGAGAGGGAGGGACACTTTCCTTTTTTAGCCCGATGGCTGAACCAACGAGCAAACGTTTGCTCACTAGATGCGTCCTTTTTTAACGTGTTAGGCCTTTTTGGACACTGTTGGAGGTCCTCTAACATAATCCTGCGGGCTGGTCCTCGAATTTTGAGTACTACGGGGCTAGGGTAAACTTCCGAAAAGACCCCCTCATCTTTCCCCACTCCGATCCACTCCTACAACCTCCGATCTCTCCGGCGTCCAAGCTCCTCCCAAACCTCGGCTCGAAATGGCGACCACCGCCAGCGCGCCGCCGACGGCGATGGACGAGAAGGCTCGGCGCACGCGCGATCTCCTGGATAGTTTTTACAACACCGACCCCGCGGCCGCCGGCGCTGTTCCCGCGTCCCCGGCGCGGCCCTCCCCGGCCACCTCCTCCGTCCCGCCACTTGAATCCATCAACTCTGCCTCCTTCAACCCCGATGTCTACATGGACGTCCTGGTTCGTCCACCTGTTCTCTGCTTCCACCTTACGTGGTCTATCAGATCCAGCTCCCCGTGTCTCGGGCGGATCTTATCAGGCATGCTTTGACTGCTAACGAGTATGATAAGCTTGCAATGACTGCTAATTGCTAGACTGGTTATAATTTTCCTAATTGATGCACATCGCACAAATGCATATTGTCTGCTCGAAATCCAGTATACTTATAATCTACTGTTCGTGTAGGTCGAGTAGTTAAGATGCTGAAAAATTGAATGCAGTTCGTTCTTAGAACTTTCTTAGGAGATGGGCTCTGGAGATATGTAATGTAACTCTGCCTGTTCATTTGAAAATTGAAACCAGAATGTCAAATTAGATTTGTTTTAGCAATATGTAGTCCTAAAGAGTGCTGTTTTCATAATTATTTTGTCCAATGATGCATATGGATATAGAATGTGTCTCCCTTAACCTCAACTGAATTTATTTAGAAAGGAGTGTGGTATCTAGGTCACGGGACGGTGTTCAACTCGAATGTCAATTTGTCTGCCGTTGTACTTATGCACTTATGTTCTTTACCTTAGATTATCGCATTCTGATCATTGATAAGTTCCTGTATGAGCTACCCATGTTGAATTGCTTAGTTATCCACACTGTTCCTTGCAGTGTTGGCTTCCTGTGAATGGTTTTATGTGAAACCTGAAATGGTTTTGAGCGTTTTTTTTTTCCAGATGAACTTTGTCTGCTAGTGCTTGTTGATTATTAAAACAGGGCAGTAGGACACATGAAACCAGAGTTTTTCCTGGTAGTTCAGGAATTTAAGAGGACAAATCTGACTTTTGTGTTCGTTAGGTGCAACAATCAAACTTGGAAGGCCTTCTGCAGGGGCATGTGAAAATGGCTGCCGAGATCAAGAACCTGGACACAGACTTGAAGATGCTAGTATGCGAGAACTATAACAAGTTTATAAGTGCAACTGACACTATAAAAAGGTGATGGGATTTCTTTGTAGTGATAGCTCACTATTCCCCTTCCTTCTTTTAGAGCATCTCCACCGGCGGCCCCGATAGCAATTTGGGGTCCGGGGGCGAAAATGGGCTCGCACCGGCGCGCCCCAAACGGCGCCGGCCAATTTTGGAGCCCAATAGAATCGCCGGCAACCCCGTGCCGGCCCCTTCGCCAAGGGCGTGAATCGGGCGCGCCGGCGCCTCGCGGAACGATGGTTTTCGCGGGTGGGGGCGCCTTGTCAGCGAGGGGACGCGGCGGTTCGCATCGGAAACGACGCGGGGAGGTTGGTCATCGGCGTTAATGGCCTCCCGCACGGAAACCAAAACGGCGAGGGCGGCGACTGGCCACGCAGCGTCACGCGCCTTCAATGCGCGTCCGCCGCCTTCCTTAGAACCGCACCAGGGCACACTCCTCTCTTTTCCCCGCCGCCGTCATCCCTAGCCGCCGTCGTCCTCAACCTCCACACGAACCACCACCCGCACGCGATGGCGCACAACGACCAGGCCGGCGGCCGCGGCGACAACATCCTCCGCTCGACGCAGATGCCGTACGACGAGGCCGATGTACTGTACTGGCACCGCATCCCCGTGCCAGTGCAGTACAAGCTGCCGCACGGCTGGCACGTCTCCAACGGTGGCTTCGCCGTGCCGCCACCGCCGCCGCGAGGACCACAGACGCGGCCCCTCGCCAGGCAACGGCGGTCCGAGATGACGCCGGAGGAGAGGAGCCTCCCGGAGAATGCCCTCGACAGCCCGTCCTGGGAACAACGCTTCGGCAGCGAGCGCGCCGTCGAGCTCGCGCGGACGGACAATCCCTCGGGCGGCCGCTTCAACACCGTCGGCCGCCGTGCCTGGTGGTATGGCTGCGACGTCGACGCCACGCTCCGCGAGTACGGCTACCGTCCACGCTTCCGCGGGCAACGGGAGCTGGTCTACTTCCCGCAGGCGGCGACCATGGCGCCGCCGCCTACCACGCAGGGGGCGTCGGCACGGACCGCGGCATCCGGAACCTCCCGCACCGGATCGTCCGCCGTCGGGCGCACGCGCTCGGCCGCGCCCGCACCTCCTTCCGGAGGCGTCGTCATCCGCGACGACGCGGCGCGCGCGCCTCCTCTGCTCCGGTTCGTCGGACGACGGGGTCGGGCCTTCGCTCCCGCGTCAAGGAGGAGGACGCCTCGCCACCACCTTCGCCGGCGAAGAAGAAATGGTGGGAGAAGGAGGCCGAGGCGCAGGCGGCCCTCCGTGGCGACGGCGAAGAGGAGTTCCCCGCCCAGAGCTTCATCATAGGCCGCTCCGTCGACGAGGACTACCGTCACATCGCGATCGACTCGCGGCAGGCGGCGGTGTGGTCCGCCAGGGACCACGGCGCCAACTTCGTCGACCTTGCCGGACCTTCGGAGCTACCGGCGCCAAAGGAGGAGAAGGCCGACGAGGAGGAGGCCGACGACGCCGACAGCTGGTCTTTCGGGACTTCCAGCAGCGACGAACTGGACTTCAGCGCCTTCGATTCCCCGCGCCGCTAGATGTTTATTTTTAGTATTTTAGTTTGAATTCGTGTTAAATTTGTACAAATTTCGTTCGAACTACGTATGAATATCGTGTTGCAAATTTGTATTTAAGTTTCAAAATCTATCGGGGCCGCCTGTTTGGGGGCGCCGGTGTGGGAGCAGCTCCCCCAAATGGAGGATGCTGTGTCGGCATCCCCCAAACGGAGGTGCCGGCGCCCCAGCCGGCGCCTATTTGGGGGCTACCGGTGGAGATGCTCTTAATGAGTTTGGGGTTGTAGTGCAATTACCTGCTATAGTTGTAATATTCTTTATATACCATTGTTGTTCCTGCAGGATGAAGACTAACATTGTTGGTATGGAGACAAACATGGAACAACTACTTGGAAAGGTTTGCATTGTGATGTTACTGATGTATTCTTTGTGACATAGTTGAACCAATCCGGCTTCTTTTTTTGCCAGATAAGATCTGATATGCGTGTTTTCTCCCTTGCTTCTTTCGCTGTACCATGGTGGTGGAGCGATCTGCAGGCATGGGCTGGAGACGGCCATGCCTAGATCTAAGGTCAAGCAGGGATTGGAAGCTTCGTCGGGTGGAGGTCATCAACGACGGCGAGGTTGCGCCGTTGTTATTCAAGGCCACAGAAGCCACTCTGCGCCTGGGCGCTTCGTGTGCCTAGGCATCTTCTTCCTCCAGGCCGTCGTGCCACATCAGAGGATCTTCGGCGATCTCAGCATGGCGTTCATCGACGCCCGCACTCCAAGTGGTTCCGTCCCCGGTGGTGGGGGTGACGGCCGTGCTTCCAGATTGGAATTCGTCTGCGGTGGAGAGGAACCAGGATCTGATCGCATTTCCCCGTCTCCTAATAGGGTTCTTTTTGCACTTCGTGAGGACTTGGTTGTAATTTCAGTTTCTCTCAGTGTCCTCATTGTAACTGTATGCCCACCGCTTAATTAGTGAAGCTTCGGGTCCTTCCGGACCCTTCCTTGTTCAAAAAAAAAAAAATAACCCTGCCAGATAGCCTCGTGAAATTTCGAAACTTTACAATTGTTTGTTCTGAACCTTCCCTTGTATCTAGGCACAGGATGTGATTTATCTCTGACCTGTCAGTCAGAGATCAGTTTAGTTTAGTAAATGGCTGTGTCATTCCAAAAAAACATTTCCCCTGATACAAATATTGTTGGCTTGTCATTTTAACAACTACCATCTCTATTCATCACTCTTCCAAGGTGGCACTTTCAATAACTCAAATAAGGTTGTGTAACTACATTGAATCATTGTTTGTAGAACGTGCTAGGAACCATGGGTTTGTTATGGCTTGACAGTGAATGACTGAAAATAATATGGTACAACCACATGACCTTTTTTTTAATCTGTTCACAAAGTATTCAAATAATAACTGTGGCACGTTACATAATTATTATGTGCATATGGAACTCAGAGCTCGTGCTCATGTTAGGCTGGTAGAAATGCAACCCTGTTTTCATATGTTGCCATTTGCTCTTTGAATCTCATCTTACTAATTTATGTTCTATCTTTGGACAGGTGGACAACCTAAAATCAAGCCTACTTGAGAAGCTCGAAGATTGCCTTCTAAATTTCCAGAACAAGCCCACAAATGTATGTATGCTAAATATGAGATCGAATAAACAACTTACATTTTATTTTGGGTGGTAATTCTGTAATGTGGCACCACTTCAGCTTGTGTTGCCTATGTTATGACTTGGCGGCACAGTAAACCATCTAATATTGTTCACACCATTACATTATATTTTGGGTAATAATTCTGTAATCTTGCACCAGTTTAGCTTGTGTTGCCTATGTTATGACCTCGGCGGTGCAGTAAATCATTTAATATTGTTCAAACATAAAAATCTTGTCTATTTATAGCACTCAGGTTACGATCATTTTTGCCAACTTCTGTATCATTAAATCATCTAATACTCTCTTCTATATTTATATTAGGCTTCAATTGGTGATATTTCCAAGACATTCCGTGCTTATCTCATAATATTTCCTGATTCAGAAAGACGTCTCATTCACTACAAGAAATCTGCCATAATATGACGTTTTTTTATGACTGGAAATCACAATTTCATAGCTTTATGACGTTCCTAGCTTTGACCGTCCTTGGCCACTCGGGGGGGGGCAAAACCCTAGTGGGCAAAAACGTCATTGGCAATTTAGATCAAAACGTCATTAGCAAAATTTAGATTTGTCTGCGCGGCAGGATCGAAATTTAGACTCGCGCCACCCGCTCCATTTCCCGCTGCAAAACAAAAAACTCGTTTAAGTCCCGCCAGTGTGGGAGGCCCACACCCACTCGAGGGCGAGCAAAATTTTCGTTCAAGTCCGGTCCACTCAGCAGCGGCTGAACGAAACCCTACCTCATTCTCCCATCTAGCTCTACGCCACCGCCGCCGCCGCCCCTCGCGAGGAGAGGACCTCAACAGCAGCCGTCCCCCTTTAGATTCCCCTCCCGAGCCAGCTCCCCTCCTCTCCTCCGGCTCCCTATCGTCGCGCGCTGGCCTTTTCGGTCTTCGACGCCGACGGCAGCAGCGCGATCTACGCCGCCTAGCTCGCATGATCGACGGCAGCAGCATCCTCCACGCCCTCGGCGAGAAGGCCAGAGCCAGCCAGTTCCGCCGCATGATCGACGGCATCGACAAGGACGGGGATAGACTCATCACCTTCGACGAGTTCATGGTATGGTGGCCTTCGCCAAATCTTGAGGCTCCAAGATCTCCTCCCCTGTTTCTCGTTTTCGTGACCGACGAGGCTGCAACGAGCCAATCACCCTCGCGGCCGCCGACGCCCCGGCGCCCGCGGCCGCTCTCTCCACCTTGCAACGTGAGTAGCCCTTCCTCTCCCCGCGCCCCTCCCCCAAAACCCTAGCCCATCTCCCGGCGCCGCGGGCGGTACCTAACGCGTGTATTCCCTGGCGGCGCGCGCGTGCAGGTCTGAAGGAGATCGCGTCCGTGGTCGAGGCCAGGTCGCTGACCAAGGAGGTGCGCCGGATCTCCCGCGACGTCGCGGCCTTCCTCGCCTTCGCGCTGCCGCCTTCCTCCGACGCCTTCGCGCTGCCGCCTTCCTCCGACGCCTTCGCCCGCGTCTCCCCGCTCCTGCCCAAGGTATTTTCAGCATGCAACTTCAGTGCGCTCCTAGTTTCCGAGAGCGAACCAGCAATTATGCCTGAATCTGGTGGCGACACAAAGGATTTGGGCGTCGCATGCTGTGCTTGTTTGTATGAATGTGTCTTGGCTGTCGAATTGTATGGTAGATCGTTCTGGATTGATTGGCTTTTTAGAAGCTAACGGGAACTCATAATCTAGATAGTAAGATTGTTGTCAAGAAATTGAGTTTCACTGTTCAAGTTCATGTCAAACCTGGTTCCTTCTGTTCCAATGCTTTGCTGAGTATCATCATAGGTTGTTTTGGACTGATTGACTTCTAGAAGTGAATGGAAGCTCATATAACTACATTAGTCTTGTAAAGCAACTGTTACAGTATGGTAATACAGTACACGCATTTTTTTGTAATTTCATATTGTGCAATTGGGTTTCACTGTTGAAGTTAATGTCAAACCTGGTTCCTTCTGCTCCCATGCTTTGCTGAATAACTTCGTTGTTCGCTTTGGACCGATTGACTTTTAGAAGTGAATGGAAACTCATAATTACATAACTGTTGTAAAGTAACTGTTACAGCATGGTTATGTGGGGTACAAGCATTGAGTAACTTTATATTGCGCAATTGGGTTTCACTATTGAAGTTCATGTCAAACCTGGTTCCTTCTGTTCTCATGCTTTGCTGAATAACATCGTTGTTCGTTTTGGACCGATTGACTTTTAGAAGTGAATGGAAACTCATAATTACATAATTGTTCTAAAGTAACTGTTACAGTATGGTTATGTGGGGTACAAGCATTGAGCAAGTTCATATTTTACAGTTGAGTTTCACCATTGGCGTTTATGTCAAACCTGGTTCCTTCTGTTTTGATGCTTTGCTGAATGACATGGTAGATCTTTCTGGATTGATTGGATTTTCGGAACCGAATGGTTTGCTACAGCTATTGTTTAATTTCCATTTTGATACAGGGTTGGGCATTATGTATGGAAAGGTCACATGTGACCGTCTGGAAAGGAATATGGTGGGGAAGTTATTTCCTTCAGCGGTTATGATGATCATTAGACATCAGCAAGTTCTAATCTGATTCATTATTCCCTGCAACATCAGTTGGTACAGTAATCTATATTTGCTATCATTTGCAACTATCTCTCAGTATATATGAATTGTAACCTTCCTATTACTTTGTTAATTATCTTGTTTGATAATATCTTCTAAAAGTAAGAAGCAATTACTTCTAACTGTGATGGTGATTTTATCGCTTGCACTCATTATGTCTCTTGATTTTCTCTCTTAAGCACTACCTTACTTAGGGATTAGGATTCTCTGTACAGATTGAAGTAACCCCTGAAGTAGCTTAAATACTTTATATTGTGTGCCTATGATCTGGCTTTAGTTTCTCATCCCTGGATTATTTGCCTTTGTGTTTCCACGTTTTCTTTGCATATTCTATCTCCTTGGTTGGTTTGGTTACAAGTTGATAGGTGTTGGTTTTGTAAAATTGCCGTTGTATTATTAAATATACAGGCAAACAAATCCTGAGAAAGAAAGAATAATACAAGACGATACAATACCTGAAGATATTGTGGGTTCAGTTTTAGATATTGTGGGTTAGATCATTTAGAGCAGCAATTAGCAGCAGTAAAATGTTAGTATTTATGTCTCAACTGGAAAATAAGTTCCTTCATGTATCCTATTGTATTATTAGCGCGGCACCGGATCTCTCACCATCGGTAGCAGTGACATTCTTTTGCTTCTTAACAATGGAAACTAAAAATGATATTTACCTCGCTCTAGGAGTGCACATATTTCAACTCGTTTATAACATAAAAAAAGTAAAACCTGGAAACAAAAGCCCTGGCGGCAGTACCACCAACATGCAACCAAAGCACCACTGTTCTTTCTTCAATCACAACTTCATGACATCACTGAAATTACATGCAGCCATGCAATAACACATGCGTATTTTTCACAGGGACGTATTATTAAGAGAGCTTTTGGGAAGTTGAAGGTAGAGCATGTTTATTTGGGAAGGCACAGTTTCAGCAAGATGCTGCCAAGTTAACACCTTAGGTCAGTTCTGAAATATCCTGCTCATTTTTTTGATGCTTATGTGATCATGTGAAATTAGCTCACAGTAAATACTATAGTTGGCTGGTTGCCAATGTTGGAATTCGGCACTATTCTGCAGTTAGCTGTGCTGTTTAATGTTGTACATCCTTAATGGTTTGTAGATTGTAGATATGCATGCATGTGCCTTTTGCAAGATTGCTGCTTGACAACATGTGTGAACCATGGTCTTTGCTGCGGTTTATGATTGCAGTTGTTGTGTGAGCACCAGAATTTATAATTGCAGTTGTTCTGTGAGCACCCAGATGATGAATTTCCTTCCACTACTTAATATGAGCTAAACCGTATTTGTTGTGTCAAAGCATGTTACATGTATCAAATTTATTTGTTGTTCCTGACTGAACCAATAGTCAGGTTCCTATGAGTCTGTACACATGCTATTTAGCTGTCATTGTTTACATGGGAACACTTGTAGAGTCGCCCATCCTGTATTCATACACTGCTGCTTTGTTCTTCCTCATTTACGCTTGTTGTAGTACTGCTGCCCTATGTTGCATTATTTCGCTGTTAAACGTAATTGGACACATGCGAATTAAAATTCATACTATTACCAAGTTCACCTACTATTTTCTTATCATACACGACAAGAAGTACTTTGCCCCTGTAATGTGAATCTGGAACTGAATCTGGAACTGCTCGTTTTTCCTAGGATGTCTTTGGGGTGGCACTGGACACAACAACAAGTACTGAGCAGAGATCACTACAATGCAATGGGTCACTGTAGTACAAATATGAATCTGTTGTCAGTGTCTTTCTTGTATATATATATCTGTTTTGTGGAAATAATGTAATATATTCAGTTACTGCTCTTATATGGAAGATTTCATCATGTGTTGATGTTTATATATTGTCTAATCTTGTTAATATAAACCTGACCAACCCAAGAATAAATGGATCGTAAAAGGCTAAGGCCCAAATAGAGAAAGGCTGTAAAAATGGTGAGGCCCAAAATAGAAAAAGGGTGCAAAAAGGCTAAGGCCCAAAACAGAAATGGACCAAAACAAAGGCCAATGCTTACGGTAAAAGGCTAGAATTATTGGGCTCAGCCCATGTAGAATACAGAATTGGACCGGGCTGATTTCGAATTAAGACGTTTTGGTTTCGTCATAATTTTGCCACGTCGGATTGCCACGCTGGACCCGCGGGCAGGTGCCCATGACGTTTTGGGAAAGTCATACCGTCAGTGACATTTTAAAACGTCACAAAGCTCTACGACGTTTTCGAGTGGAACGTCTTAAGTAGTCACTGCTGACTCCCAGCTTTCGACGTTTTGAAAAGCGTCACTGTAACGTCACAAGTAGCCATTAGTGACGTTTCAGTGAGACCTTATTTTTGTCAACTTATGGCAGATTTCTCGTAGTGATTGAACTTGCTCATGCCCTGTCATGTCCCTCTACGCCGACGACGTGGTGCTCTTCTGCCACCCGTCTCACGACGACACTGCCGCCGTCAGGCCAATGCGTTAACTACAACAAAAGCTCGGCGGCCCTCATCAACTGCACGGACGACGACGTGGCTGCGGTATCCGCGGGCCTGGGATGCCCCGTTGTCGAGCTGCCCATCACATATCTGGGCATTCCCCTCACCATCCGGCGCCCCACCAGAGCCCAGATGCAACCCACGATCGACCGTGTCGCAGCGAAGTTACCCACCTGGAAAGCACACCTGATGGATAAGGTCGGGCGCCTCAAGCTGATCAAGTCCGTGCTCAGCGCGATCCCCATACACCAACTCCTCGTCCACTCCCTCGACAAGAAAATGCTGCACCTCATCGAGAAGATTGAGCGTGGCTTCCTCTGGGCTGGCCGCAAGGAAGCGCACGGTGGCAGCTGTCACGTGAATTGGGGCACAGTCTGTCGCCCCATCGATCGCGGCAGCCTCGGCGTCCTAAACCTGGACAAAGCCGGCATCGCTCGCGCTGCGCGCTCGGCTCCGGCTCGGCCGCACGGACCCATCCAGGGCCTGGTAGGGCCTCGACCTGCAGTTCTCCCCCATGGAACGTGCGTTGTTCTTTGCCTCGACGACTATGGTCCTCGGCGACGGATGCACGGCGCTGTTCTGGGAAGACCGATGGCTCGACGGATGATCCATCAGCGATGTTGCGCCCCTCTTATATGCGTGCATCCCCAAGCGCAGACGGCGCATCAGAACGATCGCCGACAGCCTACTCAACCACTCCTGGGCGCGCGACATCCATGGCACCATCGGGATCCCGGAGACCGGCGAGTATTTGCTGCTTTGGCGCCGGCTCGAACGCGTGCAGCTGACGGACCAGGCTGATGCCATGGCCTAGAAGTGGAATGACAGCGGAGTCTACTCTGCCAAATCCTGCTATAACGCCATGTTCCTAGGCTCAACTAGCTGCAGCACTTGGAGACTGACCTGGCGCACTTGGGCACCACAGAGCGTCAAGTTCTTCTTGTGGCTTGCCAACCTGGACCGATGCTGGATGGCCGCACGCCTGCAACGCCGGGGGCTCCAACACCACCCGCGCTGCCCGCTCTGCGATCAGGAGATGGAAACCATGCAACACCTCTTGACAGGCTGCTGCTTCTCCCAGCAGGTTTGGTTCGAGGTTCTTGCCTGGCTGCGCGCCACCTGTAACCCTCCTGAACGCGACGACTCGATCCACACTTGGTGGCACAGGGCACGACAAAGCTCCCCAGCTCCCAGCCATAAGGGCCTAGCATCCATCACCTTGCTTGTCCCCTGGATGCTCTGGAAGCACCGCAATGACTGCGTGTTCAATGGAGCCCAACCCTCCATCAGCACCGTCGTCAACAACATCAAGGAGGAAGCCGCTCTTTGGGCAAGGGCAGGAGCCCAGGGGCTACGCATGATCCTACCCCAGACCTGGGATGTACACTAGCTCCCCCCCCCCTCCCTGTTTTGCTTCCCTACCCAACCGTGTTGTATCACCCCTTAGGGGGCATGTAACCGTAAACCTTCCCTCTGTTCAATGAAATGAAACGCAAAGCCTTTTTGCGTTTTCTCGAAAAAAAATACTTTTTCTTTATCTATCTAATGATATTGATTTTGTATTTTGCATGTTAATGATTTTTGGTAAAAACTTAGTCAAACTCTTTCTAAAAATAATATAAGCATTAAGCTTTTGGATGAAGGTAGTACATGACTACTTCCTGTTCATGGTACCTGCCATTATAGAACCAAGAATACTAGCCGAGGCGATTACTAAGCGGTACACTAAACAGGAAGTAATTTAATTTTGAATAGTTGAGACTGAAGTAGTGCATCTTAGCACATTGCATCTCCAGTTCTCAATGCACCTTTAGCGTGCTTATTGTGTTTATTGCTTGATTTGCAAAGCCTCTTTTTCTCTGCAAACATTTTAGTGGGTCAGAGTCTTTTTTAGAAGATGCATTTCTTTGTCACCAAATCCAACAATTGGCTTAAACATGCTACCTGAGCCATCTCACTTTATTTTTGGCTCAAGGGTGCTCTCAAAATTGCACGATTCGTATTGTTTTTGCATAGAAAGTCATTTTACAATCTAAGCTCATGTATTCGGACAAGTTATATTATTGGTTTGGTTTGACTGCTTGTATTTTTTTTCCAAGGAAACTTTTTAAGGGATGTCCAAATAGTATATAGCAACCCAAATTCGTGTTCTAGGCTGCCTTCCTCTGCTGTTATAATATTGAGGTCTGAGGTGCCAGAATGACGAATGAGCCATATCTGGCGCTCTGGTGTAATACATGGACAACCTGATGCATGTTTTGTACTACTCCCTCTGTCCCAATGCATGTTGTGCCCTCAATTTCTGTGTCTTAACCTTGACCACTAATTTGACCAATAATACATGTCTCACCTGTTCTAAAAATTATATCATTAAGAACTTTATTCAAATACGAATTCAGTGATATAAGTTTCGTGACACATAATCCATGTTTCTTTGGCCAAATTGATGGTCAAACTTAGACCTCGAAAAGCGTGTGCACCACCTAAAATAGGGATGGAGGGAGTACCAAGTTTAACACAGGAGTGGGACCGAAGTAATCTATGTGAAGTTAAATATTTTCTTATCTCTTGGGCAATAGTTGCCTGCACATACCTATACCTTTGATTTTTAGTGAGCTGATACATATTTCGTGCTGCACAATGGGGATGCAAAAATTGTTACAATATGACATTGTGTCAGATCAACTGAACTTGTCTTTCAACGAGGCTCCCTTTTGCCTTTTTCTTTTTGTTTTTCTTACATCTATAATATTGGAAATTCAATCCATATACATTTGTCTTATTTTATCTTCTTTTCATTAAGCCACTATGAAACAGTCAGAGAGACTCTGAAGGAAAGAATTCCATCAACAGATCTGTTGGCAATTCTACGTAAGAGCTTTATGTGTTATAGTACCATCATAATTTTTCTCTATTATATAAATAATAATATGTTACCTCTATGGGCTCCTCTGTTTTTCTTGTAAAGACAAATAATTTTGTTCCTTTTAGATCTCTTAGTCATTTGTCATTATACAAAGCTTACAAAGGGCATTGTGCACGAAATACCATTACTGATTTGCTACATAGGTTATGATGCTAAGTAAGTTTCAATATGGCACCCAAGCATTTTATAACGATTTACTTTATTTCCAGTTATATTCTACTGTGTAACGGGAGGGTGATTGCAAAGCAATGGTCTTCAAATTCATGGAACTTTGGTTAAGTTTTAAAGAAAATTAGTAACTACTTAAATTTAAATTGTTGTTGATATTTAACTCTTAACTTGACAAAATTCGTATGTTTCTTGCCAGAGCCTTTAATGTTAGTAATGTTGCTATAATTGAATGTATTGGTGGTGCTTTTACCTTTAGTTCCTATGCATATTAAGTTTTTTTACCTTGAGTGACCATGCACATTAAGATGATACTACTGTGGGTTTTCAAAGATCATTGCATTTCTATTGACTTAATCTTGCTACAACTTGATGGTTATAGGAGGCTTATGGGAGGACGCAACTTCCATCGACGAAGTTATACCAGAGGCAGTGCTGCCAGCTTTTTCCTTGGAGGTTTTGTCTAACAGTTGCATTCATGTTTCAATCATAATATACCATTTAGGAGACAAATTATCCGTTCTGTTACGTGCTTACAAAGGTCTATACTATCAGATTTCATATTATGTCGCTAGTTAATTTGTTTTCTCTTAAATCAGGTACACTTGACATGGCTAAATATGTGTTTTCTCTTAAATCAGGTACACTTGACATGGCTAAATATGTGTAATTTTCTCCATTCTGTAGTGTTATGTTGATCTTTTCTGGTATTGTCTTACTTCAGAATATTGGTTGAAGCCTTATTGCTTTTTTTTTCCTGGTGGGATTGTTGTTATCTGTTACCACTTACGTTAAAGGGAATAGTGTTGGAACAAGGGCAAGTGCTTGTGGAGGCAAAACATGTCAACTGCTAATTCTGCCCCGTTCTTGAAGATGGCATAGGAGTGCACAGACTCACTAATTGATACGGCGCACAGACCCACAAATTGACACGGTTAGGTTTAGCTGTGGATTCACCCTGCATTTGATAGTCCTGTTACCCACGACCATTTATGATGTACTGGAAACAGAAGCATGTCCAGTATACATTGGTTTGCCTTCTAAGGTCTTTTGTTGTTAAGTATTGTTCGTTTGTTCACGACTGTTCAAGCACTGGTTGCTAGTGGTGCATCAGATGAGATATTTTATCTTAACAACTCATGTGATTCGCTAATCATTTTGGTATGATATATTAAGTTTTTTTTTCCCCTCACATGTTCTTATTCAGTGGATAAACTTAATATTTTATTCAGTTCCTTTCTCTAGTTACTTATATGAGGCATCCACGTCTATAAATCTGTGTATATTTCTCGATGCCGATTTAACATGTAACGTGTCTTTTCTGTGTAGACTACCCGAGACATTATTAAGCAACACATAGCAACTGCCTTTCTTCATCTTCAAACTGAAATATCAGGTCTCTCCCCTCTCACATCAGTTTGTTTTCATTATTTGCAATTTTTGTGCAGAACCGAATGTACCCTTTGATTACAGTTCAGCTTTCATTTGACAGCAACTCATTTTGATTTAGCTTGTAATAGTACAAATAGATTTGGAAATAAGAAAGTATGTACTGGAAAACTTATATCTATTGAGCATGGCTGAGCAGATGTACTGGTCACACACTCAACATCAAATGAGAAGTTAGAAGAGTCACAGCTGCAAACTGCCATGGAAAAAAGCAAAATTAAAGTATCCCAAGGGTGCATAGATCTTCTGCAGGTATATATCTGGAAGCCTAAAAAGCATGACCATTGATTTCCATCGATAGTATGTCGAATAATGTAACATAGTTCTGCACAAGTACTTGCTTGTGTTAGAGCATCCTTATACAGTTATACTCTATTTCATTGTTCTCGTTTGACTATGTTTCCTTTAGGAATTCCATCACCTTATAGATGGCGATACAGAGTTGATAGTAAAGCTGAAAGATTTGATTATTGATTGGGTACAAGAAGGTTTTCAAGATTTATTTCAGAAACTTGATGGACATTTTCATCTGCTTTCTGGGAGAAGCAAGAGTTTCTCTCAAGAGTCAAATTCTATAGATTCTGTGCAAATCGACAAGATTCCAACAGTGTTGGTGCTTATGCTTGCACAGCTTTGTGTTTTCATAGAACAGACAACAATTCCTAAAGTGACAGAGGTATATTTCTGCACTTGTTGACAGCCTCGTTTCTTACATTTTGCATACTGGACTTAAGTGAATGTGCACTGAATGATTCTTAACTTCGTTATCGTTTTTAGGATTTGGCTGCTTCTTTCTCTGGAGGGGGGCCACGCAATTATGAATATGGACCACCTTTTGTACCCGGGGAGATATGCCGGCTGTATCGCTCATCTGGGGAGAATTTTTTGCACCATGTAGGCATACATCTTCCGTACCTTCCTTTCCCTTACGTTGTGTTATTTGAATTCTTAGTCAATAGTGTTTTTTTTGTATGGACTGGTGGTATGCTCTCTATGTGCCATATGGTGAAACTATTCATATTGAAAAGGAAAAGGTTTATATGGCTTGGCGGGCTACTGCTTTCACATTTTTGGATTGTTATCATAGCAAAGTGACACACACTATTATAATCGAGAATCGTGTGATGGATCTGCGCTGTTTTGGTCTGTTCTGAATTTTCTGAGAATTGTTTACCCATTTTTTCAGTTCTGGAAGATGAAAGTAATGTAACTGCATGCAGAATGTTGAGTATGTGAAATTAGGTCGAAAAGTAGCATGGTGGGCATTATTTTTGGAAGGAACTTAGAATAACCTTCTATCATGATAAGCTGTCAGCCATAATATTGTTATTTGGTCTAGAATGTTGAACTTACCATTTTCAGTAACCATGACACACTTCACATGTTGTGGAACTATGTTGCATTTTGCGATAGAGCATAGTTGGGATCATTTATGTAATTCAAATTTTTGTTGTCTGAGAGGGCTGCCTTTTATTCTCTTTAGAAGTACATCTTTGTTTATATTTATATGGATATATAGCTGAATATTGTTTTTTTTTTCTGGGATCAGTAAGACTCAGAAGATCTCCAAACTTCTTAATAAGCGATTTTCAACACCGGTCTGGATAAAGGTTAGTTATCCTATTCAACATGAAGCATTTTTGGTCATTGACCATTCAGCTATTCTGGTTTTTTGCTGAAGTTTGTATTTACGTCTGTTTATATTTGACCAAAACAGCACAAGGAACCACGGGAAGTTAACATGTTTGTTGATCTACTTCTCCTAGAGGTTTGTTCAGTTCTTTATCCTATTGGATCGCTCTGTTTCTGATGCTGACGCACTTATAAATCCAAACTTGAGCATGAATTATCTTATACTTCTGTTAGGAGTCTTGAAAACTGATGCTTACGTCCCATGTTGGAAATTCTTGTTGTAGTCTCTAATAGTACTAATATCTGTTTCTCACCCTGCAGTTCAATGGTGTAGTATCTGAAGTCAAGCAGATCTTGCCTGGTTTAATTCGACGACATCGGCATTCTGATAGCACTGGCAGCACCACTTCCTCTAGAAGCAATCCAATGCGAGAGGACATGTTGAACCGATCAAACACAAATCGTACGAGAAGTCAATTTCTAGAAAATCATCTAGCAAAATTATTCGAACAGAAAATGGAAATATTCACCAAAGTTGAATACACACAGGTGGAGATCTGCTTCACTTTCCTGCTATATAACTCATGAAATTGCCTATTTTCCTTTCTGTTTTATGAAATTTGTAATACCTTAGGAGGTAGGATGTTTGGATTCCTTGTTGATTAGAAATCTTTCTCCTTGCTAGTATAAACGTATTGAGTTGATCCTATTGATCATTCAATGTTCAGTATTTGATTTAGGGCTCTACAATGCAACTGCCACCAGAGTTAGGGCAGAAGTTAGTTACTGCTACTCCCAGTTACACGAACTTGTCAGTGGCAATTGCATGTTCAGTTTTTATTTTTTAGTTCTAGACCAACTGTATCTTTTCGATTGCCTGGAATGATCACATCTTACTGGATCATCCTAATTTTTTTTCATAATGTTTACTCTTCGAAGTACATCGTCGTATAAATTAATTGACAACTATTCACATTCTAAAGAAGGTCGTGTCTGGCGCAGTGGTAGAGTATCTACACTTTTGTCCTGGAGGTCCTGGGTTCAAATCAGCCTCTTTTCATAAAAAGCAAGGGAAAGGCTGCCTAGAAATTCCCTTCCCCATACCCCACAATGTGTGGGAGCTTTCAGCACTTGGTACACCCTTTTTTTTATCACATTTTAAATTAAAAAACATAAAAATAATCCAAAGGAATACAAAGAACTGTTCTCTAGAAAGCCATCACAGTCCAAATGCAGCACAAGTCACAGAGTGCATCTTCTGAATGAGGGCATACATCTGCTTACTGATTGAATTTGCTGATGCTTGCCAGTAGAGATGCTTTATCAAATTTGTGGTTAACTTGCTAGGTGATCACTTATATTTTTTTTTCCTTTTAGTTGCATGTACAGCAGATGTTCATTTTTTACAGTAATTTCTTGTGCGATGAATAAATTTCAGGAGTCTGTAATTTCTGCTGTCCTGAAGCTTTGCCTGAAAAGTTTGCAAGAATTTGTCCGGCTTCAGACTTTCAACAGAAGTGGATTTCAGCAGATTCAGTTGGATATGGAATTTCTAAAGAGCTCCCTTAAGGAGTTTATTGATGATGAAGCAGCTATAAGCTTCTTACTTAAAGAGGTTAGATACCACCTAACATTGATCCTGGTTTCTGTATGGAATCAATACAAGCAAATTTAGTATGTCTCTTTTTGCATATTACGCCTACCTGTAGCTCGGTTTTTTATGTACACCAAGGATAATAAATATCTACACGCATCACATGTGAATAGGAGTTAGGATCTTTAGGGTGAAAAGAAACTGTTGCATATGTAGTTTGCTGTTGCGAATCTGTCTCTGGAAAATGTTTGAACATTGATTATTTCCCCCTCTTTTGCAGGTGAACAATGCTGCACACGAAAGATGTCTTGACCCGATACCTCTCGAAGCCCCAATACTAGATAAGCTCATAAATGCAAAACTAGCAAAAATTAAAGAGCAAGGCCCAAATGTATAGTAGCTATGTACACATTGTATCACTCACCAGCATTCAGTTCCACTTGATTTAATACACACTGTTCAGCGCTATGTGTACATAGTTGTGGGCTTCTGTAACATGCCACCATTTGTAATCTGTAAATCCGAGGTCTAAATACTCGAATTGGATCGACACTGCCTGAAATATATTACTTTTTTGAGCTGTCAGCGACTCAGCATCCCCTATACTCATCTTTGAAGCCATATTCTGCCATTCTACTGTCTTGAGTATTGACTCTAAATTGGCCATTCTCTCGGCAAACCTGGTATGAGGTGCTAGCCTGGCTCAGGATGCCGACAAGAAAACCAAACCAGGTGGCAGCAGACCAAGCCCTTGCACAAGGGACTCACATCTGCTGCCTTGCTCACACCATGGCTGATCTGGAAACAACGGAATGAGTGCATCTTTGGAGGTGCACAGACATCTGTCCAAAACCTGGTTGCCAGAATCAAGGATGAGGCTGCCCTTTGGGCTAGGGCTGGCGCCAAAGGTCTACGGGTAGTTCTGCCATCAACCTGGGATGTCCACTAAATACCTGTAACTTTGTTGTAATATGCCTCCTAGGAGGATTGTAAACTCATATCTTTTCAATGAAATGAAACACAGAAGTCTTTTGCGTGTTCACAAAAAAAGTCTTGACTCTAAGAGTTCAGGTGAATTGTTAGTATAGGCCCAGAAGTAGAACTGTGTTCTGGCATTTAGTTGTGCGTACATTTAGAAGCTGCTGAATGCAGAAAGATGCAATACTTTCAGTTACAGGCCACAGCTGTCCGTACAAACTATATCCCATGTCAACGATTATGCAACGATTCTTAGTTTTTTTTTTTTTTTTTTTTTTGAGAATGCTACGATTTTTAGTTGACAATACACGTGGGAGCTTAATGTCATCTGTTTTTCATTATTGACAGGCTGACTATTGCGATCACCGAGGGTCCGAGGGCAATCCATCTGAAGTTCCTCCCCCTTTCTTAAAAAAAGTACTCGTAGAATTGTATCTGGATTCAGGCTTGGTTTACTTGTCTTGATTGTGATTTTCTTTCTACGTCTCCATTTTGTCGCTTACCCATATGTTGTACCATAACGCCTACTAACAATGAAGGTAAATGGAGTAATTGTTTTGAGATTCAGTAATATGGGTTAGTATCAAGTCCAGATATGAAATCGACGCAGATTTCATGTGCCATGTCTTGGAAAAAGAGAGAAGCCACTGATTTCATTCAATTGTGTATGTTGATCGTGTTTTTGACAGGCAGCTGCTAGAAACTGCCCACTGCAATTAATTATCTTTCCAGTTCCATGTAAACATAGCTGCTTTGAATTGAGAAGACGATGAATGAAAATAATCTGTTTTCTTTTGTCACGAGCAAACTTGCAAAATTTTTTTTTGAATAAACACAACTCATATTTCATGTACCAAGTGCAAAATGTTTTAAATAAACTTTTTTACTTCACGTCTATTAAACATCAGTAATTCTCATTGTTCTCAGGAAAAAGTAGAGAGCAACAATCTGTCATGTGCCAAGAAATACAAGCAAGACACAACCAATTACTGATTTCATGATGCTTGGACAAATGAAACACATCACCTAGTGTAGCTTAATAACTAGTGACGCTAATCCTGACAAACCTGAAGAACTGCGTTGTACATGAAGTGGTTAACAACAACAACGGGGGAGGCACTCCAGGACTAGGCACTTAGCATTGAGGTGCAGACAACGTAAGCCAGGTACTGGAGGGCGTCATGTAGCTTGCTGACGGCGCAAGTCTGGTCAGACTTCAGATGGCTGGATATGTACTTAGCTTTCTCCTGCACCGACTGATGTGGGACATCGCCCTGCTTCTCCGTGAGAGCATTTTGTATAGCTGCTGCATATGCTTCCGCAACATCTGAGATGCCTACGAATACAGCACAATGAGTTTTCTTTTAATACTGGAGTTTCCACACCGTGCATTCAAGTGCACGACGGAAAACCAATGTTTTCATTTACCTGTAGCAAAACTCGTGGAGACCTTCTCAATATCCCCAGCGATGGATTGCGCCCTGCATCTGATAATTTCTGCTTTTGAAACGAGATCTTCAGGCCAGTCAATTTTCACATCATCTCCATCTTCATTCTTCGCTGTATCGGCAGCAGAGATAACAGATTTCCCAAGCACAAGAAGCTGAGAAACTGCAAGGCAGCACATCTCTGACAATCTCTGCAGGACGAAAATTTCTCAGAGATATGATTGTAGTTTCTTAAGAGCAAGAGCATCATGTAACATGAACATACGTGGACACCCTCTGAGTGAATGCTCTCCAGCCTATCCGTACTTCGTTTGATAATATCACTCGGAGAAAGTCCACCCAAGGCAGTCGTGAACCTGCAGAAGCGATTATTTAAGCTTTTTAAAGAAAAAATGTCAAAGAATGAAGCTCAAACACTTGAGATGTTCTGCAGGAATTATACAGGAATTAGCATACTGATGGACAATGGAGCACATGGTAAACATGGGTGTTCATCTTCATAGAAAAACATGGATTTACCTAACTATGTTGTCAGTATTTCCTAGCTAGAACTACATATTTGCTTCAAATCTTGTGTAGCTCTCCCTTATGATTTTTGAGTAATCTTCAACATGCTCAACTATCCGGCTGCAATTGAACATTTGGATTTACAATGCTAAAATCTTTGTTAGTCTTGTTGGTTACTATTAAGAACAGTTTTATAAGCCTTCTGCAATTGGATGTTGTATAGTCTTCTCCATTGCCTTTTTAAGTTTCAGTTCCACATGCTAACATGGGTCTTTATAAATGTACATTATCTCATAACTTGACAAAACCAGAAAGCAATATTAACATTCTACTTTTGAATTTATAGAGTTAGTTAATGAGTTACGCATACCCCGCAGCCATTTTAGCAGCCTTGCTAACACTTGAGTCACATAACTTCTTCATTTCTGCATCACCATCAGTATCAGCTGCTTCAATCTTCTTCCCTTTGTCAGGTTCTGGTCCATCTTCCTCAGTCTTGGTACTAAGAGTTAAAATCTGTTGTACTTCTTTAATCTTTCCATCATAATATGCTTTCTGCTCCGCAACAAGTTTTGACTTTTTCCTATTAAATACCAACGCATAGTGGCTTGACAATGCTTCCAGCTCCTAGTATGGAAAAGATCACAGATATAAGGATAAAAAGGCAGCAACTCATAATCAATCGCATGAAAAGAATGCGAAAACAAAAGCCACACCTCTAACTGATCAGGTCCTCCATAAATGTAGAAGCATCTGTCGAATGAAACTTCTTCAAACGGTTCCTCTTCTGTTTGCTGATCACCTTCGCCGGTGCCTTTTTCAACTTCCATTCCAGTCTCATCAATAATCAACTCCATTGTCTCTTTTCCAACACACTCAAGCATTTCCATTCCTCTGGCTGTGAACGACTTCCCTGTCTGTGATTATCGAGGTTTGAATATATCAACATGATTTTCACAATGGTGTAGAGCAGTAGAAGAAACATCATTATTAAATTCCAAGATTTACACCTCTAAAATGGTTGGTGCAATTTCAGATGCTTTGGCAGGCAGTTCCCCTTGTTGAATGGTTTCAGCAAAGCTTGAAGCAGAAGTTTCCAATCTAAGAAAGTAACACATTTTATAAGTAAAGGAGAGAAAATTGCAGGCTGGCATTGAAAACGCTACTACCGTCCAGCACAAACAAGAAAGTTAACTTTATAGAATGATACAGCAAAGCCATCCATATGCAGAATAACTATTTGAGAAAATGGTAAAGCATTTTGATGAAGAGATTGAAGAAGCTGAATAGAAGGCTTGACCCACGAACAAGCAAAGCTCCTTGGGGTGTGCTCCGGTGTCCCCCCCTGGCGAACGACGTTCAGGTGGGATACCCGTTCGAGACGGTGGGGCCGTATTAGTGGCGTATAATTATACTCCACGTCATTTTCCACATAGATGATCGGATGCCACGTAGATATTGTACGTATCTTTGGTGATGACGGTTTCCGCCGGCCCCACGGCATTAGAATCGGAGTTGGACCCGAAAACTACGTCGATCACGTGGATTTGATGCCGGCGATAGGCGGTGGTTACGGGGAAATTATTTGAATCCTTGCGTGTGCGCCATTGCTGGTTCTCCTTAGGGTTTGGAAGGTTCTGTCCATCGGGAGGGAGACGGCAGGGACGACGACATTGGGACGGCAAGGCGTAGCGCAGGGCGGTTTCGTTCGTGTGCGCCATTGCTGGTCCTCGTTAGGGTTTGGAAGGTTCTGTCCATCGGGAGGGAGACGGCAGGGACGACGACGTTGGGACGGCAAGGCGTAGCGCAGGGCGGTTTCGTTCCGAGAGCTGAGCCGGGTATCGTGGAGGCGGGAGGCGGATCCGGCGACGAGGAGGTTGGGCAAGGTCGGACGTGGAGGCGGGAGGCGGATCCGGCGACGAGGAGGCTGGGCAAGGATCGCACGCGGGTTGTTCCTGCTGCTACAGGCGGCGTTAGGGTTTGGCGGATCATTGTTGGTTCCTGGTAGGTAATTGATTGTAAAAACTAATTGCATGTTCATGATTTGGTTGATGTTAGGGTTTGGGTTTGGAGCTCCTTTTTTGAGATGTACTTATTTGGTTGTTACTTTGAACAGGCGATGGACGTTTCAGATTTGAGTGCAAGTTCAATGGAGTACGACAGCGGAAATACAGATGAAGAGGAATTCAATATTTCGTCTGCGAACGATAATGCACCTCCTGAAGATGAACAAACTTCTGGAGACGATGATGTCGACGAAAGTGTGAGTGAAGCGGAACTACTAGTTTTATTTAGTACTTGCATGTAAGTTGTTAAATACTGATTGTGCTTATTTTTGTTAATAGATGGATGCAGATGGTGTTGATCTAGAAGATGATAATGTAGAGCAAGAAGAAGATGTTGACACTGATAATGTGAGTTTGTAGTAATAAATGTTTGATTGCATAAAAATATGGAATTGATGTTGACATGGTTTAAAATGCATTAGATTCAGAGTGATGTTGTGGACGAGCCAACTAATGACGAGAGATTGGACTCTGGTTTTGTTGACGAGGTATGCATTTTAATTTTATTAGGTCATATGTATGTTTAATTTAAATTTAATAACTGAACAATGCATTTTATGTCGTCGTGACATGACCGTTAATCTTTCTTGTTTGGTCAGGTCTTAGTTGGCGATAATTCTTCTTACGACTATTACGGTGATTCAGACTTGGAGACTATAGAAGAACCTGTTAGAAGAAGACATGTAAGTTTTTTGAATTTATTCGTTGTATGACTCGCGGACATGGCGTTAATTTTTTTTAATGTTTTCAATGTTATCAAATTGTGCATGCAGGTGAAATCAGTTGGTAAGAAAAAGAATGGATCAGAGGATGAAGATGAGAGTGATACAGAAGATAAGAGAAAGTTTTACTGGGAGGTAATGGAGAAGACATTTGTGTCTGAGGCAGCTGCTTATACTTTTTATAATGGATATGCTCGACAAGAGGGATCCATTGTAAGAAAGTTCAAGTTCAAACAGACTAAGGGTGCTAACAAAATAGTTCGCAGAAGGCGGTTTGTGTGTTCACGGGAAGGAAAACGTAACAGCAAGTTTCTGACTATGGACAACTGCACCCGTAGGTTGAGACCTTTGTCACGTTGCAATTGTAAAGCGGAGTTGGATGTGAAGCTTGATAGAGGTTCGGGGCTTTGGCGAGTTGCAAAATTTGTTTACAAGTACAGTCATAAGTGTGCAGAACCGAGCGAGAGCCCATTTTTATGGTCACATAGGAGGATAAAAGATTTCCAGAAAGCGGAGATATTAGCATTGGCAGCAGCTGGGGTTAGGAAGCAGGTGATCATGGATAACTTCCTCAGCAAGTATGGTCGGTACACCACTGTTGGGTTTACGAGGAAGGACTTGTACAACATGTGCTGCAGGGAGAAGAGAAAGTTACTTGCAGGTGGTGATGCTAGCTAAGCCATTGCCATGATGGAGAACCGGAGGAAGAAGTTTGCTGACTTTTTTTTTAGTACGACGTTGATAGTAAAGGTCGTTTGAAAAGCTTGTTCTGGTGTGATGCTCAGTCCCGGCAGGATTACAATGATTATGGAGACGTACTTGTGTTCGACAGCACATATAAGATGAACCGATATGGTATGCCATTTGTTCCGTTTGTTGGAATTAACAATCACCGGAGGACGACAATTTTTGCGTGTGCCATCTTATCAGATGAGAAGGAACGCACATATGTATGGGTACTGAAGACTTTTTTGAAAGCTATGTTGCAGCAGAAACCCAAGTCAATAATCACCGATGCCGATAGTGCGATGATTAGAGCTATTCGAAGTGTGTTTCCGGAGCATTCGCACCGTATTTGTTCATGGCACATTGAAAAGAACATGGCTCGGCACCTAAGTTTCAAGTCGTTGAGTGAGTTTCGGGCTCTCTTGTATTACACGACCACACCGGATATATTCGAGGAAAGATGGCACGCTTTTATCCAGAAATGGCAGACGGAGAAAACACAAACTTGGCTGAAAAGAATGTACAAGAAGAGGAGATTATGGGCAGCGGCATACCTATCTGAGGGGTTCTGGCTTGGTATGAAAAGCAATCAGCGAAGTGAAAGTCTTAACTCATGTCTTCACCTACACCTAGACTACGGTATGACACTAGTGGATTTGATTTTGCACTACGAGAATGCTATAGTGCGCATTCGAGAGACGGAGGCAAAAGATGACTGCATCAGTTCACAGACATCACCTGTACCAGTAACCAATTTGAGGAGAATTGAGAGAGCTGCTGCAAAGGTATTCACTCCGGCAAACTTTTATATATTGCAGCAAGAGATATATAAAATAGAAGGCATTGAGGTTATAGATCAGTATAAGGGAACAGAAGGTGAGATGCAGTTTGTTGTTGCTTGGAAAAAGAGAAAGCATGCAAAGTTTTATGTTGATTATAAACCGGCCAACTCGGATAAATTAGTAGAGTGTAGCTGTTGAAGGATGATCTGGAGGGGACTTCCTTGCAAGCATATTCTCCATGTACTTGATGTGCTGGATTTGGATGAAATACCGGGTTGTTTAGTTCTGCTCTGATTCTCTAAACAAGCTAGGGGTGGCTTGCCAGCGAGGCGCACTAGCGATCTATATGGTTGGGGTTTTCCCGTAGCGGAGGAGCGACAAAGATTTACGGAGTTGAATGTGTTACAAGCTGAAGCATTGCAAGTTGCACACAAAGATCCACTGTTATTCGAGCGGACCAAGGCATTTTATGCTGACATTATTTCAAACAAGATGGAGTATGATAATGTACCCAACCGTCCCACAAACTCGCTGAATACTAATGTTAATGAATTGGGTGACCCTGCTCAAGTTGCTGCTCGAGGTGCGCCTAAGAAACGAAAGCGTAGAGATGATGGAGAAGGACCCGTGATAATGAATGGAAGGCCATTATCGTATGACGAGCGGGGTAGGGGGATTCGATATAGCAGATGCAAAAAGGCTGGACACACCAAACGTAGCTTGAAATGTGACCTGAATCCTAGGTGAGTATTATTTTTTGTTGGCGATCAATTATTTATGCATCCTTTTAAACTTTAGCTATTTACTTTATCATCTGTTTTGTGAATTGCAGGCATGTTGCGCATATGTTTGTAGGTCAGGATGATGAACGACTTATTTTGAAGGACGAAATTGGCACGACATTATGAAGCTTGAGTTGGCATGCCGATATGTGTTATGTAGTCATTGGCTATATGAAGCTGTAGTCATTGATCATTATGTGCTATATTTGAAAAAAATTGATGGTACTGATATTTTGATGGTGCTATTACTACATTGATGCTGATGATATTTCAGAATTTTGATGCATACAAATTGTTGGCAAACCATGGTTTTAAAGTTATGTTATTTAAAGTTATGTTATATGAAGGTGGAGTTGGAATGGTGACATGGTTTTTAAAGTTATGTTTAGTAAAGTGGAGTGTGTGATGTTTAGTAAAGTGGAGTGTGTGATGATATTTGAGAAATTCGATGCTACTTTGGTTGATGCATATTTGTCATACAAATTGTTGTTAAAATTTTGGCAACATACTTTTTTGTGAAACTGACCCATCGGACAGGGTACTGGGGCGCCAGGCCAGTCTGCCGGTTGCCGGCCGGTCAGACCGGTCCTCAGGCCGGTCCAACCGGGTCCTGGGCCGGACCAACTGTCATACAAACAGATTGCTGGTTAACTGGTGTACACATTTAGTGCTTGCAGCGGACTAACAAGTATCTGTACTTTGTGTATCCTTTACATCCTGGCTATCTCCATGGTTGTTCACCGCACTGGGAAAAACTGGTCTATTTTGCGCACTTCTTGCCGGGCGGTACAAACCATCTCTAATGCACAGTATAGTTTTAACCATCCAACTGACTAACTTCGCTTACTGTCATATATACAGATTCGCGCAATCACACTAGTAGCTTAATATATAGATGAATACTTAAAATCACACAATCACAGTAGTTGCCAACCGTACTTAACTGTCATAGATATAGATTCACAGAAGCTGAGATTCACAGAAGCTGGGAAACCTTCTACGGGACTAAAACCCAACCTATGATCACTGCTGCTTTATCTACTTAGTAAATCTCTTGGAGATCCGGACAACCTTCGTTTTCACCGTCTCTAAGAGATTTGAAGTTGCTAGAACTATCTGTGCGTTAATGAGGTTCCTTAATCCGTTTATCATCTCCTGCAAACAATAGGCACCGGTTATTCATTTTATGTACCACAGAACAAAGGTGTTTGTTCATCATGTAGAAACCGGCCAGTACCTGTGATATTTCTTTAGTCCATTTATCTCCATCCCAATGTTCCATGCATTGAAGAACAAATAAGCCACATGAATTGCTGCAACATTAATTGGGTTCATTGAGTTAGTACATGCAATAGTAGTGTAATATGTATTTATTTGTAGTTTGCATGTACTGACCCATATTTTTGCTGCGGCATATCGTATGATTTTATATTCCAAGATATCACATCAGGGAAAAATCCAGATGTAGATTTGTTGTACTCTTGGATGTCAGCAGATATTTGTTGTCTCTATACAAATATAGATAATTAGATGTTTCTGTACGCATGCAATTTGAAAATAGTATGTATTAGAAGAAACAGTACCAGAGCCCTGACAGTGTCTATTGTCACACTTAATGGAAATAATGAGTCAAGAACTTGGAATTCTTCCTTCGGTGTGTGCATGATCACGGTAGTCCAGTGATTGTTCGATATGTTAACTGGAAAATATGCCTGTGTCACATGAAAAATTGTCATTGCAATGTAAATTAGTATTCGTACTAAATTTCGTCATATTGATGGAATACTTTACCTTGTCCCGCCTAAAATATTCGTCGATAACTCGTTGAATGGTTCCAGTTCTTACAGCTAAGTGATCATCGTTCTTCTTATTTTTTTTGTTTTGTGGCCTTTGCGATGTTTTTCTAGCAGGAATGATGACCTCCACGCTGCACATAAGTACCGATCATCCCCAACACGAAGAGACAAATCTCCAATGTAAGCATCGATAACCTGAAAAACAAATGTTTGGTGTAGTTAACACATAAACATACATGTGCATAATTCAAACATCAAAAGTATGTGCACAGTTGAATCATCAGCTATATACTTACATCATCTGTACACCATTTATGGTCTAGAACCACTTTAAGTCGTTGTGATGTCAATGTGACGCCAATATCATTTTTGTAGACAATTTTTTCCCATTTTCCTCAGTCTTGCAGCAGAGTTGAACAAAAATCTCTGCTGCTGCAATGTGTTCCGCTGTTAACGCAGTTGAGTCTTGCGGAATTTCAACATCATTGCTGGACGGAGTAGCTGTACACACAAAATGCATTGTGGTTAGTATCAGATTAGTAATAAAAAAGTTAACTAAAAAAATTCCATTGCGTACCTATTGCGGGAGTTGGTTTTTTTTCGAGGTTGACGTTTCGTTCGATTCTCAATGATATAAGGATACTGCAGTTTAAGAGGGAGCTTTCGCTTCCTCTTTCCATTTACATCTTCATTCTTCCCGGTTGCACTATTGACGCTTTTTGATCCTTCGAGGCACCCTCTTTGTGTTCGTCTTGTTTGTTCATCTTTTGGAGCGCAGGTTCAAATATATTTGATGGCACCTCCGATGAAGAGGCCTCCTTAAAACCTTTAGGAAGTTGCCAAGGATTGTCTGGCGTGCCATCCCCTAGGAAGTCACACTTGGTCCTTGCAGGTGTGATGTAATCCTCTTCTTTATGGCCCTCTTTGGACACCTACGGAAAGGAAACATACAAGCACATGACGCAGGTAAAATATCCAAAGTATTACAGAGATTGTATATTGTAAGCAGTAGATTGCATATTCAAAATAGTGGAAGCATGTTAATCTGAATTATTTGTTGTAAAACTAACCTTGTCAACATCTTCTTTAGGTAATGACACACTCCGGGTGTCACTTTTTTTGTCGTAAACAAATTCTTTCCGTTCAGGTACTCCGTTGAGGTAAGATCCGTAGCCTTCGTCATAGCAGTACTGTTCTGAAAGTGTTTCCGCGAATGGCTTGTACCTAACACCTGATTTGTTTAATAATTTGACAACATCCTGTAACAAGAAAACAAATTTTAGCATGTCAATAATAATTAAATACATGGTGAACTTTGTGGTTCTGAATTATTTCGGCCAAATCACCTTCGCGCATCTCTCTGGTAGTTCTTCCATTATCTCCCTCTTAAAATCCTGCATCATCCTCTTCATGGTGGTTTCCATCTTTATTTCCCACGACGGACCGGGTTTTCTCGAGCTACTAGCCTTCCCAGTGCTCCTTCCATTGCCCTTTCCATTGCTCCTTCCAGTAACCGGTTTTTTAATTTCTGCACCCATGTTTTTGTTTCCATCAGTTTGCTTCCCATACTTTTGCCTATATTCCTCTGTGATGGTATCTTCAATCTAAAATTTGCAAATTTAATATGTCAGTACGATATTTCACAGTACATAGTTATATACAAAACAACTATAATAAATGAAATGGCTGGTTATCTATGATTACCTTAAGGATACCTTTGCCCCGGCCATTATCTTGATCATAGCTATCTCTCAAGGCTACAGCAGCTTCTGTCCAGTTGATCATAAGTGGGCGTGAAGAGATGCGAGCATATAGTGTGATACGTCTCCGACGTATCGATAATTTCTTATGTTCCATGCCACATTATTGATGATATCTACATGTTTTATACACATTATACGTCGTATTTATGCATTTTCCGGCACTAACCTATTAACGAGATGCCGAAGAGCCGGTTCTTGTTTTACGCTATTTTTGGTTTCAGAAATCCTACAAAGAAAATATTCTCGGAATTGGACGAAATCAACGCCCGAGGGTCCTATTTTTGCACGAAGCTTCCCGGAAGACCGAGGGGGAAAGGAAGTGGGGCCACGAGGCGCCGCCACAACAGGGCGGCGCGGCCCGGCCCCGGCCGCGCGGCCACGGCGTGTGGGGCCCTCGTGTGGCCTCCCGCGTTGCCCTTCCGGCTACTTAAAGCCTTCGTTGCGAAACCCCCGTGCCGAGAGCCACGATACGAAAACCTTGCGAGACGCCGCCGCCGCCAATCCCATCTCGGGGGATTACGGAGATCGCCTCCGACACCCTGCCGGAGAGGGGAATCATCTCCCGGAGGACTCTTCACCGCCATGGTCGCCTCCGGAGTGATGAGTGAGTAGTTCACCCTGGACTATGGGTCCATAGCAGTAGCTAGATGTTTGTCTTCTCCTCATGTGCTTCATTGTCGGATCTTGTGAGCTGTCTAACATGATCAAGATCATCTATCTGTAATTCTATATGTTGTGTTTGTCGGGATTCGATGGATAGAGAATACTATGTTATGTTGATTATCAATCTATTACCTATGTGTTGTTTATGATCTTGCATGCTCTCCGTTATTAGTAGAGGCTCTGGCCAAGTTTTTACTCTTAACTCCAAGAGGGAGTATTTATGCTCGATAGTGGGTTCATGCCTCCATTAAATGCAGGACGGTGACGGAAAGTTCTAAGGTTGTGGATGTGCTTGTTGCCACTAGGGATAAAACATTGATGCTATGTCCGAGGATGTAGTTATTGATTACATTACGCGCCATACTTAATGCAATTGTGCTGTTGTTTGCAACTTAATGCTGGAAGGGGTTCGGATGATAACTCTGAAGGTGGACTTTTAGGCATAGATGCATGCTTTGGATAGCGGTCTATGTACTTTGTCGTAATGCCCAATTAAATCTCACAATACTCATTATATCATGTATGTGCATTGTCATGCTCTCTCTATTTGTCAATTGCCCGACTGTAATTTGTTCACCCAACATGCTATTTATCTTATGGGAGAGACACCTCTAGTGAACTGTGGACCCCGGTCCATTCTTTACATCTGAAATACAATCAACTGCAATACTTGTTCTTTACTGTTCTTTGCAAACAATCATCATCCACACTATACATCTAATCCTTTGTTACAGCAAGCCGGTGAGATTGACAACCTCACTGTTTCGTTGGGGCAAAGTACTTTGGTTGTGTTGTGTAGGTTCCACGTTGGCGCCGGAATCTCCGGTGTTGCGCCGCACTACATCCCGCCTCCATCAACCTTCAACGTGCTTCTTGGCTCCTCCTGGTTCGATAAACCTTGGTTTCTTTACGAGGAAAACTTGCCGCCGTACGCATCACACCTTCCTCTTGGGGTTCCCAACGGACGCGTGCTGTACGCGTATCAAGCTCTTTTTCTGGCGCCGTTGCCGGGGAGATCAAGACACGCTGCAAGGGGAGTCTCCACAATCCAATCTCTTTACTTTTTTTTGTCTTGCTTTATTTTATTTACTGCTTTGTTTGCTGCACTTATATCAAAACACACAAAAATTAGTTGCTAGCTCTAATTTATTTACTGTCTTGCACTCTATATCAAAAACACAAAAAAATTAGTTACTTGCATTTGCTTTACTTATTTCAACATGTTTCCTTTTAATTTTACTGTAAAAGATATACCTGTGGGACAAGGGTCTATAATTGGAAGAGATAATATAGAAGAATTTTTCACCCATATTAGTATGCATGAAGATCTTAAAGATATACCCCTTGCAAAAGCTGTCCCTACTTATGAAGATGCCTCTGTTTTCTTGGTACGCATGATGGAAGCTAGATTTATTAGTCTCAACCCCATGATACAACACATGTTTCTTACACTTTCTGATATGGAGCGGGGAGAGAAGAGAGATTTTGTTCTAAAAGTCTTAGTGCGAGAATTTGCGGATATAGCTAAAGAAGCTAGAAAAGTTTTTAGTAAGCATGAGAGGCTTGGTATGATCACCGATTTTAAAAGAACACTTGAAAAAATGGATATGGATAGAATAAGGTACACTAATAATATTAATGATGGTGGGGAGATTAAAGCACCAATACCATGTAAGCTCCTAGCGATGCATGAAGCTCTAGATGATAATTATGCTTGGCTTGTTCCTGAAAATTTGTTTGATGAGAGTAGCAAGCCCAAGACTAATGGAAAGGGAGCCGCTGAAACTTATGTATCTAGCATACTATGCATGGTTGAGAAAACTCCCAACACCCCCGGTAATGATGTCAATGCTTCATCTCTTGATAATACTTGATATACACTTTCTGCGCCTAGCTGAAAGGCGTTAAAGAAAATCGCTTATGGGAGACAACCCATGTTTTTACTACAGTGTTTTTGTTTTATATTTGAGTCTTGGAAGTTTTTTACTACTGTAGCAACCTCTCCTTATCTTACTTTTGTGCATTGTTGTGCCAAGTAAAGTCTTTGATAGTAAGGTTCATACTAGATTTGGATTACTGCGCGATGACATGATTTCTTTGCTGTCACGAATTTCGACCTGCCTCTCTGTAGGTAGCTCAGAAAAATATGCCAATTTACGTGCGTGATCTTCAGATATGTAAGCAACTTTCATTCAATTTGGGCATTTTCATTTGAGCAAGTCTGGTGCCTCAATAAAATCCATCTTTACGGACTGTTCTGTTTTGACAGATTCTGCCTTTTATTTCGCATTGCCTCTTTTGCTATGATGGATGAATTTCTTTGTTCTATTAATGTCCAGTAGCTTTGTGCAATGTCCAGAAGTGTTAAGAATGATTGTGTCACCTCTGAACACGTGAATTTTTATTATGCGCTAACCCTCTAATGAGTTGTTTCGAGTTTGGTGTGGAGGAAGTTTTCAAGGATCAAGAGAGGAGGATGATACAATATGATCAAGGAGAGTGAAAGATCTAAGCTTGGGGATGCCCCGGTGGTTCACCCCTGCATATTTTAAGAAGACTCAAGCGTCTAAGCTTGGGGATGCCCAAGGCATCCCCTTCTTCATCGACAATATTATCAGGTTCCTCCCGTGAAACTATATTTTTATTCCATCACATCTTATGTGCTTTGCTTGGAGCATCGGTCTGTTTTTGTTTTTGTTTTTGTTTGAATAAAATGGATCCTAGCATTCATTGTGTGGGAGAGAGACATGCTCCGCTGTTGCATATGGACAAATATGTCCTTAGGCTTTACTCATAGTATTCATGGCGAAGGTTGAATCTTCTTCGTTAAATTGTTATATGGTTGGAATCGGGAAATGCTACATGTAGTAATTCTAAAATGTCTTGAATAATTTGATACTTGGCAATTGTTGTGCTCATGTTTAAGCTCTTGCATCATATACTTTGCACCTATTAATGAAGAAACACCTAGAGCTTGCTAAATTTGGTTTGCATATTTGGTCTCTCTAAAGTCTAGATAATTTCTAGTATTGAGTTTTGAACAACAAGGAAGACGGTGTAGAGTCTTATAATGTTTACAATATGTCTTTTATGTGAGTTTTGCTGCACCGGTTCATCCTTGTGTTTGTTTCAAATAACCTTGCTAGCCTAAACCTTGTATCGAGAGGGAATACTTCTCATGCATCCAAAATCCTTGAGCCAACCACTATGCCATTTGTGTCCACCATATCTACCTACTACATGGTATTTCTCCGCCATTCCAAAGTAAATTGCTTGAGTGCTACCTTTAAAATTTCCATTCTTTACCTTTGCAATATATAGCTCATGGGAAAAATAGCTTAAAAACTATTGTGGTATTGAATATGTACTTATGCACTTTATCTCTTATTAAGTTGCTTGTTGTGCGATAACCATGTTCCTGGGGACGCCATCAACTACTCTTTGTTGAATATCATGTGAGTTGCTATGCATGTCCATCTTGTATGAAGTAAGGGAGATTTACCACTTTAATGGTTAGAGCATGCATATTGTTAGAGAAGAACATTGGGCCGCTAACTAAAGCCATGAATCATGGTGGAAGTTTCAGTTTTGGACATATATCCTCAATCTCATATGAGAACACTAATTGTTGCTACATGCTTATGCATTAAAGAGGAGTCCATTATCTGTTGTCTATGTTGTCCCGGTATGGATGTCTAAGTTGAGAATAATCAAAAGCGACAAATCCAAAATGCGAGCTTTCTCCTTAGACCTTTGTACAGGCGGCATGGAGGTACCCCTTTGTGACACTTGGTTAAAACATGTGTATTGCGATGATCCCGGTAATCCAAGCTAATTAGGACAAGGTGCGGGCACTATTAGTATACTATGCATGAGGCTTGCAACCTGTAAGATATAATTTACATGATACATATGCTTTATTACTACCGTTGACAAAATTGTTTCTTGTTTTCAAAATAAAAGCTCTAGCACAAATATAGCAATCGATGCTTTCCTCTTTGAAGGACCTTTCTTTTACTTTTATTGTTGAGTCAGTTCACCTATTTCTCTCCACCTCAAGAAGCAAACACTTGTGTGAACTGTGCATTGATTCCTACATACTTGCATATTGCACTTGTTATATTACTCTATGTTGACAATATCCATGAGATATACATGTTATAAGTTGAAAGCAACCAGCTGAAACTTAATCTTCCTTTGTGTTGCTTCAATACCTTTACTTTAATTTATTGCTTTATGAGTTAACTCTTATGCAAGACTTATTGATGCTTGTCTTGAAGTGCTATTCATGAAAAGTCTTTGCTATATGATTCACTTGTTTACTCATGTCATATACATTGTTTTGATCGCTGCATTCACTACATATGCTTTACAAATAGTATGATCAAGGTTATGATGGCATGTCACTCCGGAAATTATCCGTGTTATCGTTTTACCTGCTCGGGACGAGCGAGAACTAAGCTTGGGGATGCTGATACGTCTCAGACGTATCGATAATTTCTTATGTTCCATGCCACATTATTGATGTTATCTACATGTTTTATGCACACTTTATGTCATATTCGTGCATTTTACGGAACTAACCTATTAACAAGATGCCGAAGTGCCGATTCTTTGTTTTCTGCTGTTTTTGGTTTCGAAATCCTACAAAGAAATATTCTCGGAATTGGACGAAATCAACGCCCAGGGTCCTATTTTTGCACGAAGCTTCCAGAAGACCGAGGGGGGAAGGAAGTGGGGCCACAAGGCGCCGCCACAACAGGGCAGCGCGGCCCAGCCCCTGGCCGCGCGGCCCTGGCGTGTGGGGCCCTCGTGTGGCCCCCCGCATTGCCCTTCCGCCTACTTAAAGCCTTCGTCGCGAAACTCCCGATGCCGAGAGCCACGATACGGAAAACCTTGCCGAGACGCCGCCGCCGCCAATCCCATCTCGGGGATTCGGAGATCGCCTCCGGCACCCTGCCGGAGAGGGGAATCATATCCCGAAGGACTCTTCACCGCCATGGTCGCCTCCGGAGTGATGAGTGAGTAGTTCACCCCTGGACTATGGGTCCATAGCAGTAGCTAGATGGTTGTCTTCTCCTCGTGTGCTTCATTGTCGGATCTTGTGAGCTGCCTAACATGATCAAGATCATCTATCTGTAATTCTATATGTTGTGTTTGTCGGGATCCGATGGATAGAGAATACTATGTTATGTTGATTATCAATCTATTACCTATGTGTTTTTTATGATCTTGCATGCTTTTCGTTATTAGTAGAGGCTCTGGCCAAGTTTTTACTCTTAACTCCAAGAGGGAGTATTTATGCTCGATAGTGGGTTCATGCCTCCATTAAATTTGGGACAGTGACAGAAAGTTCTAAGGTTGTGGATGTGCTTGTTGCCACTAGGGATAAAACATTGATGCTATGTCCGAGGATGTAGTTATTAATTACATTACGCACCATACTTAATGCAATTGTCCGTTGTTTGCAACTTAATGCTGGAAGGGGTTCGGATGATAACTTCGAAGGTGGACTTTTTAGGCATAGATGCATGCTTGGATAGCGGTC
>NW_025900860.1:0-89996 GCF_022539505.1 Lolium rigidum | reverse complement strand
AAGGTTTTTCGTATCGTGGCTCTCGGTACTGGGGGTTTCGCGACGAAGACTTTAAGTAGGCGGAAGGGCAGGTCAGGGGGCCACACGAGGGCCCCACACAACAGGCCGGCGCGGCCAAGGCTTGGGTCGCGCCGCCCTAGTGTGGCGTCGCCTCGTGGCCCCACTTCTTATCCTCTTCGGTCTTCTGGAAGCTTCGTGTGAAAATAGGACCCTGGGCGTTGATTTCGTCCAATTCCGAGAATATTTCCTTACTAGGATTTCTGAAACCAAAAACAGCAGAAAACAGCAACTAGCTCTTCGGCATCTCGTCAATAGGTTAGTGCCGGAAAATGCATAATAATGACATATAATGTGTATAAAACATGTGAGTATCATCAATAAAGTAGCATGGAACATAAGAAATTATAGATACGTTTGAGACGTATCAGTAACAATATAGTGACTCTATTTCTCTTTGTACTCTGCAATCTGGCTTTCTTTAGGATTTCTATGTAAAACTATGCCAAACGGTGCCATTTTGGTGAGTGTTTGCGCGTGGGATCCATTGAAATTTTTTTATGTCTTGCTCAATTTCAAGATTTATCATGGAAGTTTGTGGTTTAGAAGCTACAAGTTGCAAATATCAGCACAAGAAAATCCATGCTTAAGGGCGTGTTTGGTAGCATGCAGCCAAAATTTCTCTCCCGCGGGCAGGCCCTGGTAGATATGACCATGCGGAAACGGCCTTTGGGTCATGTTCTGTACTTCATTTTGTAGGGTAGGTTGCATCATGAGGACCATAATTGACCTGGTGATTGGTTTTAGCGCACAAGCATACATGTTATGGCGATTCAAGGTTGGTGTCACCTCTCTCTTAACTTGTTCCTTACTATACTACACCACCATCGTACACATGCGAAAAAATAACCAGTGACCTTTAGCTGGTCATGGCCATTAAGGTAGAAGTTTACCAATTCATCCATATCTACCGTGAGTACTTCATTGCTAATACAAATGATATATTAGTTTAGGCCCTAGCTCATACCAATAGTGGTTTATTATTACATTTATGTGGTAATTAAAAGAGGATTTCATCAGAGAGGGATCTAAGGGGGAGTTATTGGTGTTACCTATGTCATCCCACATTGTGTTTGCTCACTGATACATGCATTTGATATCATCATGTTATCATCGTATAGTGATAATTTATATTGTTATTTGCGTTAATATTGCATTATTTCCACCTATTTAGATGATTTATAGAATTTTCTTACAAAGTACTTTTCTTAATTCCTAGGAGGCAGAAAACCTCCTATTTCATATTTTTACGTTTCAGGGACCTTGGGGGAATCAATTAAATCAAGGAAAAATTCCACATTAGTTTTCGCCAGAGAGAAGACCATGTGCACAAGAATTCGATGGGGGAGTTCACGAGGCCCAGGATGGGCCCCATGGCGTGGCCTGATACCCTACCACACCATGGGGACCCACCTAGTTCTCGTGTGAAAGAGCATAGAGCCCCCATGTGTGATTTTGGTAATTAATAACAATCCCTATGTACTAATGGTTGCATTGAATTATATTTGTAGGAGTTGTCCATACATAGGCAATGCTTGAACCATATGTTGGCTTCAAAGTTGCAATAATAAGAAATAAGGTGCAAGTTCAAGATAAGCCTACTTGGAGAGATCATATGCTTGAATCTTGTCATTCATATAGTGTTCATGGATATGTGAAGATGCACCGAAGAAGCTCTCCCATAGTGGATTAATCCGCAAGACTTCATCAAGCAAGCGCAATCAAGAAAGGTATTTCATCTTATTGCGGTCAAGACCGTCATCATCAAGCTCAAGTGAAATGCGCAAGGTTATGGTTTGCTCTTGATAGGATTTCTTTCTTCCCGGTCACATGATTTAGTTGGAAGACCGGTTTATATGCTAGGTGTCATACTATCAAGAGGCTCTCGAGTGAGTAACTCGATCGTATCGTTCGGAGTGCGATCAAATCTTTGCATCCTTGCATATTCCTTCTTGCTTGCTATTTGGATCTTATCCATGTGGTGTTTTAGAGCTTGTGGTTATTTTTCATGACAAGCTCCAGTTCATCGAAAACGGATTTGGTATGTATCACTTTTTGGGTTCTCGAGTTTGGTGATTTTCTCGGTTTCTCGTATTGAGGGATTGCTCCTCTAAAATTCATAGAAAATCATCCCCCACTCATTTACATTTTTAGCAAAATTGGTTTCGTGTCAATTGGAGTTTCCAAACTCTAGATTTCGAGGTTTTAAGTTTCCAAAGTAAAAAGGTGTTGGGCTGCGTGTGCGCGTCGGTGCCACCGCAGCAGGTACCGCGGGTGGTACCGGCAGCCCTAGCCAACATGCAGATGTCTCCCTGGGTAGCACGACCCAAGACCGGAGGCGGCCTCGGTAGTGGTACCGGTGATACCGGGCCTTGTTGGCTGGTACGTATACCAGGCGGCTGCACCGTGTGGTTATCAAACACAAGGTTTCATGTAAGTAAAAGTAAAGTAAAGTAGTAACTAGAGTAAGATAACTAAACAAGTAAATTAAACTAAGTAAAAACGGTAAAAGTTTGTTTGTTTTGTGGTTTTGTTTGCAAATAAGATAGATAATTTGTATTTTCAGAGTAATATAAATGCAATGGAAAGGTCACTAGTAGGGAAAAGCCTACGTGTGCCATTTTTGGCTACCAGCCGTGGGCCCTAGCCCGCCACTGGTACCTCGCCAGTGGTAAGGTCCTACTAGTCGCATGTGTATCCGACACGCGACTAGTATTGGAGGTACTAGTCGCGTGCGCACCCGGCACACTGCAAATAAGTTACTAGTCGCGCGCTCTCTTCCGGTCCGCTACCACTTTTTTTTGGATATTTTTACAAGAGCTAGGACCAGTGCCTAGCTGTCCATGTGATTTTTCACAAAACACCCTAAAAACAAAAACAAAGCAATTGAGTCCATGTCACCTCTTTGTAGCGTTGACGAGATCTAGGAAGGATCCGGTCGCTAGCGCAAGGCATTGGCGGTGGCGGAGCAGGGCGTCGGAGGCGGGCGCCGGAGGTGGTCGCTATCATCTGAGAGGAGCAGGTCGCCGATAGTGATGGAGCATTTGCTTAGCAGGGCATCAAAGGTGGTCGTCGGAGAGGAGGTGGTTGCCGTTGTCGGAGAGGAGATCATCGCCGTTCGTTGCCAGAGAGGAGGTGGTCGCCGGAGGTGGTAGTCATCTTTGGGTAGAGGAGGAGGGAAAGAATGGGAAGAGGAGGAGGGAGAGAAGTGGAAGAGGAGGAGGAGAGAAAGAAAAGAGGAGGAGTGAAAGAATGAGAAGAGGAGGAGGGATAAAGTGGAGAAGGTGGAGAGAGGGAATGTTTTTCAAATTTTTCATAGAAATCTAAAACCTGAAAAACCTCTGTTTTTCTTTTCGATTTTTGGGAATCTATAAAATCGCTATACGCCCGGAGGGATTGAAATCGGATATAAAATTTTGGATACATTTTCATATATTAAAGATTTTCATTGGAGGTCGTATGTGACCAGAAAATCCATTTTACTGAGACATGATCCCATTTTGCATAATATATCAACATTCGTGTTTGTTAATTTTCCTTAAAACTAGATGACATAACACATTGCCATCTCAAAGAATTTTATTTTTGGAATTTTCTATCATTTTTTTTGAAAAGGCGATATCAATTGGGGGGGGGGGGTGCAAATCCTGAGATTACTAGCAGGGTGCCCAAATAGGGCACACTACCACTAAGTTGATAGTAGCAGCGACACTACCACTAAGTTGATAGTAGCAGCATGCCTAAAATAAGGCAGACGACTAGTATTTGCCTGATTCGCGCATGTCATCCTAATATATTGGCAGCAGGCGGACAAAGACACACACGATCGGTATGGAGATAGCAGTCGCGTGCCCCTGTGAGCGCGCGCTGCGGGTACTTTATGGACCCGAGTACAGCTGGGTCCCACATATTAGTAGCGTGCGCTACGCTGCCATTACACGTGTACTAGTCGCGTGCTTATTTTTTGGACGCGAATACTAATACCGGCGCGTGCGTTTAGACAGGTGCGCTACCAATGAGCGTTCCCCTATAGTGTTTTCCCTACTAGTGGGTGTTTATTATGATTAAAGTTGGACCGGGGTTCATGGGTTCACTTGTATTCTCTCTTTTAAGTTGTAGTGTACAAAAACAATTCATCAATTGGATATAAAGAATATAACTTCAACATGTGTAAGATAAGCATTCATATGATCATCACGTCCTAACATAGAGATGATGCAACACATCTCTCTTATACTCCAAAGGACACGCCAAACTTCAAGCAATCTTGTATTAAAAATTAACATAGTATAGCCATAAGTACTTTGACATGATGTTTGAACAAACAAGATTATCACTTTTGTCACATGACGAACATTGCACATGCATTCACTTTATCTCTAGTGATAGCAAAAGAAAAGGGAAAGCCATAATAGATCATGAATTTGTTAATATCCAATCACTAATACCATGTTATTCCATCTAACACACACATCACCCCATACGTTCTTGCATACAAGTTGGATCAGAACCAGTACTTAAGAACAGTGTACATAATATGCATTTATCAATACATCTTACATAAAGTAGAGTTGAATCTCATAGAATCATATCATAGAATAAATATCCACAGCAAAGGTATTACATATATGACCACAATCATGTTCGTCAGCTCATATGGTACTAAGAACTATGAAGAACATGAGAGAAATAAATCAAGCTACTACCACAAACCCGTAGTCGATAGGTGGACTACACCCCTTGATCATGGTGATGATGAGGAATACGTTGGAGAAGGTGGAGATCCCTCCGGCGGCGGCTCCATCGGAGTTCCCCCTCCAATCTTCTTTGTTGCAGCCTCCGTTTTCGTGTTTCTGTGTTTCTACGGCCCTCTCCTCTAGAGAACCCTCGGGGGTCATATATATAGTGGTTTTTAGGTCAAAATACGTCGGTTCGCGAAAGAATCAAGCGACTTGGACGATCGCCAACCGAAAGAGGGAAGATGACGTGCTCTAGCAGGGTGGGCTGCCACCACCTCTCTTTTGGGCCTTAGGCCCCTCCAGGTGTGATCCCAAAATCCCATGCTGCTTCTCCCGATGAAAAAATGACCCTCCAGAAATCCTAGCTCAAATTGATCCCGTATAGGACTCTGAAAGTGAAAATACAAAAAAATGGTTTTCCTGTTCTGGAGAGTTATAAACTAAATAAAGGGGATCATTGGTAAGTCCTTATAAATCAATGTAAAACATGGTATTATCATCATATATGTTGCAAATATGTGGAAATTCATGCTAATAAAGGGTAAAGAGTCTTTCAAGCGGTGTTTCCATTAGGCAAAGTAAGAGTTTATTGTAGAAAAAATTGCAACGATACTACATAAATGAAGTATATTTTAATGAAGACTAATGTTCCTAAATTTTATGGACTTCCCCAATCTCGACAATTCGCGAGTTTATGTATGCATTTTACATGCATCATAGACCATAACCCTAAATAAGTTTCTAGTGTTAGGTCCATGCTCAGAAACTTGTTGTTATTTCATGGGGAAGTTGTATTTTAAGGTGGTGTTGTATACCATATGCCACTCATCATTGTCATGTTTCACATGTGAGAGTTGCTCATGTTCATGAGGACATAAGATGGATTGGCTATGATTTCTATATAGTATGTTATGAGTACTTGGTCAAGTTTTGTACTTTTATGTGGTTTTATGATCGTAACATACGAAAATCGACTATATTTTACTTCACCTATATGAGTTGTTGGGATGTACCTTAGTGTAAGGAAAATGAGTATGAATGGGAGGAGATGACAGAAACCATGTCCAGATCTTTAGATTTGCATTAGGTGGGTTTATATGATCAAAAACCTTAGATCCTAAAGCAATGGCCGGACATCTATGTCTTAATGAATCCCTACATAGCTCGTGTAAAAGGCTTAGGAACCAATCATGATGCATGTGTTTGCTAATGCTTGTGGCTACATCTATTTTAGAATCCGTCCAACAAGAATAAAACTTGACACAATATTTACCATGCTTCCCTAGAAACCATTATGTGTCGCCGTCGGGAACGCTCTCTCATATAAGAACACACCCAAAATTTTCCTCTTATTGAAGAGATAATTGGGCTTTCTCGAAAAAGAGCATTCATGTTACTTGCAATTTACTTTACCTGTACTTTAGTTTACATGTCATTTGATTTCCCGCATCTTCTATTGTTTACTTTGTTGACTCAAAACTCAAATCGTTGCATCTTCTATTGTTTATTTTGTTGAATTTCTAACCAATACCTTCAGCTTCTTGTGGACTCGACAACCTTTCCTTTTCAAAAGGTACTACAACTAATCTCCTACACTTGTGGGATATCACTCACTCCATCCTGTTGTTATTCTAGTCTTCATTGTCGTTTGCTTCACACCATGGATAGCCTCAACTTCATCCTGCACAACCTTCTCGGGGACAAGCTGGTCTAGACCCCAACCTAAAATCCAGTTGTGAAGAATGTAACAATAAGAAAGAACTAGCTTAATTCGGGTGTCGTAAGGACGAAACGGTTTCTTGTCAAGGACCTTCAATCTATTCTTCAGAGCAACGAAGTCATCTCAATGGTAACTCACACTCGAACAATTCCATGGGATTCTGCGGTCTATTCTTTGCAGTGAACTCGTTCAAATGGTATCTGGTTTTCTCAAAAGGTGGTAGAATCCCAGGTCGGTATGCATATCCTCCATGTCATAGGTAGAACTTACCATCAATTATGTTTAACCCATCAACTCTAAAGACAAGCTGTCAGCAAAAAATGTTTACACCGTGAGCATATCCTTCCCAACAAGCTAGTACATATGTGGGTTTAAGATCGAAATCAACAACAATCAACACATTTTGGCTAGTGTAGTGCTTCACTCCGATGTATGCCGAAGATTGTGATTTCGGCACTCTAGCAGTCACTTGAGTACTATCGATAGATCCAATAAATTCATGTCAAGACATGAATAGAGAGTCATGTTTCTCACCATAGTAGTCGTTTGATAAAAAAAATCTAGAGAATTAGTGCTCACCCTCAAATATGGCCACAATCTGTAAATGTTTTTTTTATCTTGGAGGTTTGCGACTAGTTGGTGGCTTCACCATCTCTCATCTGCGATCTCCAATTGCATACAAGACATATTTGAAATAGCATCCATGGATCTCCTGAATTTACTATGGATCACTCTAAACTTTTGGTTATGACCCACCACATGAAAGAACATAGCAACTTGCTCTTCCATAAATGTGTATATGCCATCTTCCAGCTATCATCTCTCCCTGATTATTTTGACAAGTATAAAGAGTGGGGCTCTTCTCATCCGAAGCATTTGGATAGACTCTACATCGTTGGAGAATTTGCAATCATATTCTAACCTTGTTGTAACATAGGACCATATGTGATCGGAGAAAATGCAACACACCTAACTGCTCTCTTGTGAATCAGTAGGATCCAGGATTGAATGATAGCTACAAGCATAGTTGCCTGATTAATAAGATCTAGTTGGTTGACAAATCAAGTCGTGCTAAATCTATCTACAACGGAGGCAGATAGTGGGGGAGGAGAGTGTGGTTTACCTCAGCCATGGTATACGAGGAAGACGAGCCGGGGTCGGGGAAAAAAGCAGAAGAGCACCTACCTTCGCTAGACATGGCACCGAAGATTTGGTGCCCGAGACGAAGAAGACGAGCTCCTCCTCCAGACGATGACGATGGTTCGGTGTCAGAGTAGAAGGAATCAGCTGGTGGGGTAGATCTGTGTTCCCGTTGCCGTTTCTTCTTTTCGCACGGCTAGGACCTGGCCTTGGAAAATCTGTCCTTTCGACCATTCTAAGGGGGCTATTCCCGGAGCGCTTTAAAAAGCGTGCATGCCACGATGAAGACCACATGCAGTTATCCAATCACATGCGTGTTGCATTGAGGAGGCTTGTTTATAGGGGCTGTGAGGTACCAAACATGCCATAATAGTAAACGCCGGCTCGAATTCCTTCTGTCAATGGACTCAATTCTATCCGTGGCCTTATAAATTTAAAGTCTCACGAAAGCTGATAGCACATGAACATGAGATTAATTAGTTGCGTGCAATTAGCAGCGCCTCTAGAAGGTCAGGCGGGCATACTGAACAAGCCATCCATTTCCCGGTACTCCATCGGATATGACATTGATGGACTAGGTGCTAGTTTTACTCTGTCTTGCAAAACTTGCTGACTAGTTACACGTACCAGGGCTGACCACAACATTAACTAATTTCCTGTTCGTCGTAAGTATAATAGTAGCGAGATGGAGAGACAGGGGAGAAAGGCCAATAATGTAGGATGCCGCTCTCGTTGCTTCTGTCGTAGGCAGTTGACGAAAATCTGGTCAGGATGGACAGTTTCCGTCGGTCCGAAGCTTTGAACAGTTCTTGACCAACCATGGACTCTTGCATGGTATGCTGTGCATGGTGCGGAGATGGAATCTGTCGCGGATTGACACAAAAGATGAGGTCTTGCCAGTTGCCATGCCATCTTCTTTCTCTTTTTTGTCTTTGCTCGTGCGCGCGTACTGATCTGTGGCTCCAGCTCCTCTGGACTGGAGACGAAGAGACTGTTATACGGACACTTCCAAGAAAAACATACTGCTGAGCTGGTCTCAAGTTTTTTTCCATTTCTTGCTCTTGAAGGTACCGAGATGAACATATATATGCATGCATATGCGACTACTTCTGGATGTTCTTGCACATTTTCTCCTTGTGTAAACGCATTGTTTGATTGTTTCTGCAGGATCAAAATTGTTAATTCCCCAAGCCCAACCATAATTGACCTATGTAAAGAAATTGGCCAAGCGGAAGGCGACAGATTTGCTCCACCTAGCAGGACATCGTCCGGATGCAGCTAGCTAGGTTGACTCCTGGGGGCTCGCTGCTGTAATCAGTGACATGATCTCTTCAAATCTCAGGAGTACTTGATTTCCTGTTGCCATTTCATCTACAAACGTAGCGGTAATCAGGAACTAATCTGACCAAAAGCTATACTAGTTGTTAATATGTCGTCAACTTTGAAGCTGCCAGTTCAAAAGGAACAAGTCTGAAAAACGGCGCACTTTTAGTTAGCCTATACGGTCATGACCGGTTGTTAATTAAGGGTCACATCATCAATCATCTACCCAGTAACCCAGTCGTCGAAACTCTTGGTATTCCATAGTGGAATATTGGTGTTTTGGAATCAACGGCAGTAATATTTTTTGCAGTCTTGCAGGAAACACTGGTTTCGACGTCAATTATTCCTGTAAAATTCTCGTGTTCCAGACGACATACAATATACTGGACTCGACTCGTGTACTACACTTCTAGGGAAAAGTGGTTAATTAAGGGAGAAAATTAATTAAAATCTCTCTTTGACTGCACTAGCTACTTGACTGCCGTGCAGCGAGTCGCATATATGATCCAAATCAAAGCTCAAACATCACGTCATATCCTAATGGTGCAGCAGACGGAGGATTTGACCCTTAATTAACAACTGGTCAGTGACTTTCATCTATACTCCACGTTAAGCTTGGCAAGTGCTCTTCGACCCCCTGGCGCCCTCCATATCCGTATGCTGGGCACGGTAGCGCCGTCTGTCTTCCTGAACATCACGATGGCGATCGAGTGACAGCAACATACTGCGCATCTTGACTAAGCGTGGAAAAAATGTTGAGTCCGGTGCAGCGTGGAAACTTCACCTGGCCCGGACCGGACCGGATGTCGCTTCAGCTTAATTACCTTTTCTGTCGATGTAGAATTGAAGATCACACGATTCCCACCAAATGGCTGGCTATTCCCTCCTGTCTCTCTGTATTTCCTGTCGTGTCTGTAAACGTCGCTTGCGACTTCTTTAATTACTTCATGTCTTCTTCCCCGCCGTGCCTATCTTCTTCCTCCGATTCCCCTCCGGTGCTGATCACTCTCCGGTTACCTCGCGAAATGACGGGGAACACGCTATAGCTGCCGTCACTGCAGCGCAACACGTACGTACGCCTGCGTGTTCAAGTGAAAAATCTAGAATGCCATGAGTCACTCCTATGCGAGATCGATCCGTATCATGTTCTCCATTCGAACTAGAAGGCGACCTTCAGCTTTGACTGCGCATCATATATCTTGTGCAGCAGGAAGAACCTCGCACCGGCGGATGATTTCTAATAACCGTACGTGGCCACTTTATCTTGCATTAGTAGACGGAGACACAATCTTTGACCGGAGAATAATTAGTTAACTGAGATCGCCATTCTTTGACTTGATTCTTTCCAACAGGTAATATATACAAACCGTATTACACCATCTGTTAACTTTTTTTAAATGGAGGCAAAGCGTTTCCTCGTTAGAGCTTGAGCAAAGAAATAAAAAAGTTTACATCACGTTGTCACTCTCCAAAAATAATAAACCCGAAAACTTAGCGTCCACAAATTTTCATAGGGCAACTTATAATTTCATCTTTGACACGAGGGTGCATGATGGAGCGACGTTGCTGCTGAAGACCCGCGAGTTTCTTTCCTTCCAAGGCTTGCAAGCAAGGAGTATAGTTTGCGAGGCCAGCACCTTTCTTGTTTGTTTGTTTGGCATTGAGTCACTCACATATTAAGTCACCAATTCTTTATGGTCCAGAATATAGCCCGTCAAGAGTTGCTCACGTCAAGAAGTCCAAGCCAATCCTTGACCATGCTCCAAAGCTGAAGGGTGAATCTACAACGAGCGAAAAGAGATGAACTATCATTTCTTGTTCATGCTTACGAAGAGGACATAGGCCACAATTTGGCCACCTCCTTTTCTAGAGGTGGTCGACGGTCGAAATTCTATCTTGAATGGTCAACCAAGCAAACAAGTTACATTGCCATGGTGCCCGCGTCTTCCACACGGTGCATAGACCCCTAAGTTTGAGATCTTCTAAGTGGCGATGTCCATCGTGCCGCCAGTTAGATGATTTTTTCCCCGAAAAAGGAGGATGACCCCTCAGTCTTTGCATCTTGATGCACACAACCATCTAGTTAGATGAATCTACCTTAGATTTTCCAAATGATCGGGGAAGATGGTCTACCAAAATGTGCAGAGGTAGCTTGATTTGACGTATCATCGTTGAGAACGGCTTGCTAGACATACCATTTTTTCCTCCCTGGGGCTAATTAAGCAAGATGAGCTAAATCCTTCGACCATTAGCCAAAAAGCCATGTCGATATGCAGTAGGGTGCCCTCTTGCCACATCCTTAGGCGTGATTTATGTGGATGCACAGAAAAAAAATCCATATTTGTCTCGCTACAAGGGTTTCCCGTGACAATCCAAGTCTTGTTGGGATCTGCTAATTCAGACCAAGGCCACCTCAAGCAAAAGACTTGAACGAAACTTAATTTGCAAGTTGAGGATGTCGATGTCACGATAGTGGGTAGACTGCCAAATTGTGTCCCATTTAAGTTTGCATTTTCCCAACAAAACTTGTCTAACCATGCCCAAAGGAAGGTCCAAGGGATTTTCATATGCTACACACCTAGAATCGACTTAACAAGCCCATGCAGCCGGATGCAGTGATGTTCTTCCCCTTCCATGGAAGGATGTTCTCAAAGATTTTATTCTTGGGCTGTTGCAAATATCCTTATTTTGAGTTGTGTAATGAACATGGGCAACCCAATATACTGAATAGGGAGGCGATGCACATAGAATACATGATTTGGAGGATTTCACAATGGTCATGCCACAACGTTAAATAGGGGATTTAAGTCTCTTGTAAAGTTCTGTGCATAAGAATGTGATGTCACTGAAACTTAAGAGTTGTAGAGAGATTTTGCATATCATTGTCGATAAGGGCCACAAAATAATACTAACACCGTTAGTATATAGGAAAGTCCTAAATATCATGCCCCATCCTTGGATCTGATGTAGGGGGACAATTTAATGGCAAGGGAAATATTCACTATAATTTTTATAGTGGTTTTAATTAAGATTTAAACTAAACAACAACAAGAATTATATCTAGTAGAGCCTAATGCCAATCTGGTAATCAAAACTGAATGTGCTTCAATCCTTGATGTCTTCAAAGATGATAGCACCGATTGGTCAGCTATTAGCCAGATATCAAGAGATTTTAGACTGAAGAAACCACCAGACTGTCAAATCATCTTAGGAAAGACCAATAGATGTTGTAATGCAGTAGCGATCTATGCCAGTTAGGCCGTAGAGTGTTGAGTGGAGGTGTTTTACAAGGTGCAGTTTAGACCTGTGCGTCAAACTCCGTCTTGAATGATTGTAACAAAATCTCTGTTAATTGATTAATATAAAACACCTTTTTTCAAAATAATTTTTTTAAACATATATATGGTATATTTTTGGGACGTTACTAGCTTCCTGGAGCGGCCTTAAATCGGTTAAAACTAACAGTCTACAAAGTGAGAAGCCGTATGCACTCCACTCGTAAACGAGCGTTAGAGCTTTTTGAGCGAGCGAGCGAAGCCTTCCTGGAGCTTCCCCCATCCCTCACCCGAGAATTGCATTTCCGCTTTAGCTTCCACGGTTTAGTTGGTTTGGAGGATTAATTGTATCCCCTTCATCTGAAAGGATGCACTTTCGTCTCACGGTTCTTCGGAGGAAAATTCATACCCCGGATGCACGTGCATCTTGATCGCCATGGTGTTAAACGAAAAGGTTCTCCGTGAAGCCGTACGTGGACTGCAACCGGAAGACCGCCGAGATGTTCTAGGGTTTGTAAGTGGCATGTTAGCATGTAGGCATCGCGTGTACACCTTCAGATACAAGTTTAGGCAGAAGCTAGTAAACGGTCACGTAAAGAAAGCAACCAAATCCAAATGTACACGTCCATGTCAGTCACCATCTCCGGCGCCCCCATTTTCCAGGCACCTTCACTACCTCTCCCTATCTCAAAATTAGCCTGTTATGTCATCCAATCAACTCACCAACTCTTACGATACTACTACTACACAAGAAGAAACCGTCACGCCCTATGACCGTGCTGTGGAGGTACTAGCTAGTGTGACCCGAAGCTAAACAAAGCCTCATGTGCCTCAATTCGAATTATGGTATTTGGCAGATTCGGGGAACCTGCAGGGGCCAATCCACAGCCACATAAGCGCAGCATTATCACTCTGACCTTGTAATCTTGTCACGGCACAAGCCTATATAAGGCTCCGGCAACGAAGCCCCCACTCACCTCCTCATCACATCATCAAGCCCTCCACACAACTTGGTTGCGAGAGCTGAGTGATTGATTGCTCAGTCCTCTTCATCACATCATCAAGACGGACGCTCGCTCTCCTTGGCTTCGTGTGCACATCGGGGTTATTGAGATGGACAAGCTGAGCGTGCACCACGGCCAGCACAACGGCGTCTCCAAGCCGCCGGTGCAGCACCATCATCGCAAGGGAAACGCGAAGAGGAAAGGGGGAGGAGGAGGCGGGAAGGGGATCAAGGTGGTGTACATCTCCAGCCCCGTGATGCTCACGGCCAGCGCCGAGGAGTTCCGCACCGTCGTGCAGGAGCTAACCGGCCGCTACTCCAACGTCGCCGACCACGACGCCCCGGGTGGCCCGTCCTACTACTCGTCGTCGTCCTCCTCCTCTGCCTCGTACGGACGCCCCTCTACGACGACGACGGGAGGCAGTGCGGGCGCTGCGGGCGCACGCGCTTTGCCGCCAGCGATGGTGCCGGAGTACATGGCCGCTGCCGGCTCCATGCTTCCACCGTTCCAGAGCCTGTATGAACAAACGGGAGGCGTCGGTGTGCTTTACGGCCAAGACTACTGCTGGTAGGACCGGACATCCTCCACATTCATATTCGCTGTCACAGTCCCGTTGGATCTCGAAAACGTAATAGGATTGCGTCTTGAAAAACAAGGGATTAATTACAAGCCAAGAGGCCAGGTGCTACACAGTCCGAAGCAAATTAGTGTACAGATGATGCTACACATACTTTGTTTGGGTCGCCAACCGCCACGCAGGCAAGGAGGAGGAACCGCCCGTCGACGAGGAGGAGGAGGAGGAGAATGGCGACAACGAAGAGCATTATAAGGCGACCGTCGACAAGCAGGAGGACCCATCATCCAGCAGGCGGCTGAGTCCGCATGCCACCGGTTCTTAGGTAGTTCCGGAGTTTATTGTCGGGTCACTGTTTATGTTCTGACTATATAACGGTCGTGTTCGTGTTTTGATGCATAATTATGTAATAACCAAGGTTATGTCCAGCATGAAATCAAAATTTTCCATAGCTTTTTATATATTTGGGATTTTTATTTTATTTAGATGGACCTGATCATTTTTTAGTGAAACAACAAGAGTTACATTTATTGCACAAGAATGTTAACATGGATACCAATATATAAGCCACACAGCCTGGAAATTCACATTTGATCTCAGATGCATATGCTTCTGCCACTAAATAAAACATTGTGAAATGTAAAAAGTAAAACGAACAATAATTTGCCCGTATGTCTTGACATTCTATGTACGCATGTCAAGTATCGTGTAAAACCGACATTCCTTTTATCGTGTGTAAAAAAGATAAAAAAATATCTCGTGAAGAGCTCCTTTCAAGAAGTGAATTTTATCTTTTTACACTCGACAAATAAAATAGTTTTTCGTGAAATAACTTTACGAACATATAGAACATGGAGATGTACCAGTGACATTTTTTGTCGATTTGTTGTTACATTTCAAAATACGTTTAAATATTATTTTAAAAATCAGAAGCATATGCTACACTAGTAGAAAACATGGCTTATATTTGGAGTTGTCCGAAGCTTTAGCACCGGTTGGGCTACGAATCGAGACTAAAGGGTGCATTAGCACCGGTTCAAGCGGTCAGGGCTTTAGCACCGGTTCGTGCGGGACTTTTAGCACCGGTTCATGGCACGAATCGGTGCTAAATATCTACCATTTAGCACCGGTTCGTAACACGAACCGGTTGCTTTGTAAAATACAAAAGGAAATGATAGAAAATTCAAAAAATAAAATATTTTGAGATTTTGTATGTTACGCAACCTACTATTAGGGAAATTAACAAATTTGAATTTCGACAATTTTTTTTGCAAAAAACCCGTTTAGAAAAAGGTAAAACGGCTTTTATGGTTGCATACGACGTCGAAAAAAAAGTATAATATATCAAAATGATTGTGGGAGAAAGTTACATCCGAATTCACCGGGATTTACCCAGTTAGCCAATTTTTAGATTCTCAAAATTCCAAATAGAAATATGAAAGCAGAAAGATTTTAGTTTCCGCCAGGATTTATATTTTTTTATTTTTTAAAAAGATTACTATTACTTAACCGTAAAGATTAATATTACTTACCCATAAATATTACTATTACTTAACCATAAAGGTTAGCCAATTTTAGGTTTTCATATTTTCAGGTTTTTTCTTTTAATAAAAAATTAATTTAAAAAAAAATATTGTTTGTTTATTTATTCAAAATTATTATTACATTATCACCTTTTTATTAAAAGAATTATTTAGAATTCAAACAATAAAGAAGTGTGATATTGTGACCAACATGTTAATAGGATTGATATGATACTACTATTAACAACATGCGCGTGAAACACTTGGAAGCGGGATGAGAAGGAACTCGAAAGTTAAGCGTGTTAGTGCTGGAGTACTGAGAGGATGGGTGACCGAGCGGGAAGTATGACCACGAGTAAGTAATTTGAGTAAAGATTAAGTGTAGTTAGAGATTAAACTTGTCAAATAACCAAAATACTATAAATTTTGAAAAATAGAAAAAAAGGAAGTGAAAAATAATTAGATAAAAATGGCACGGTACCGGGTTCTGCCACAACAGCCTTTTGGAACATTTTCCTACCGCGGTAGAGTTACGAATCGGTGTTAAAGGTCCTCCCGCCTGGGCGCTCGACAGCCGCCACGTGGTGCCCCACAACCGATGCTAAAGGGGGAAGCTTTAGCACCGGATGCTTTGCACTGGTTGGGAAACCGGTGCTAAAGCCCTTACAAACCAGTGCTACAGCCCTGTTTTCCACTAGTGCTACTGGATGCAAAAAAATAGAAAAAAAGGGAGTGAAAAATAATTAGAAAAAATGGCACGGTACCGGGTTCTGCCGCGGTAGACTTTTGGAGCATTTTCCTACCGCGACAGAGTTACGAACCGGTGGTAAAGGTCCTCCCGCCCGGGCGCTTGGCAGCCGCCACGTGGTACCCCACAACCGGTGCTAAAAGTGGGAAGCTTTAGTACCAGATGTTTTACGCCGGTTGGGAAACCGATCCTAAAGCTCTTACAAATCGGTGTTACAGCCCCATTTTCCACTAGTGCTACTGAATGGAAAAATGAGAGCGGCGATTTTAAAGGAGCCGGTTGGTGTAGGTGTCACATCTACCGTCCACTCTGTGCTTTGAGATTGGTGAGGCTTTTGACATTTGTCTAATATAAAACTAATAATTGAAACACAAGTGAAACTTTTTTGAAACTAAAGTGATACATGAAAAATATTGTGAAACAGTCTGACAAAAAGTGAAACTGATGACATCATTGCTGACGTCACTACGGTTTGTTTCACAAAAATATTAGTGTTTCAGTTATGTTTCAATTATGTTTCAAATTTATTTCACAATTTTGCAAAAAAATTGGTCAGCACATAGCTGACGTCACTCCGGTAGGTACCGGCGCCTGAAAAAAAAAAAATTCGATGGAAAAATGGCATGTCCACACAGGCCGACCTAAAAAAGAGTAGCAGCTGATCACGCAAGTCGGTGTGCCTTCCCATTCGCTTCACGCCATTCATGGAGGAAACTGCTTCGCCTGAACTGGTCACTTCTCGCCTCAATATCCCTCTCATTTATCTCCCAGACTATGCAGTATCGGCTCCTGCTACCTCTCTCATTGATCTCCTTCACCATCCTTACGCAAGCAACCTCAAAAGGTCAAGATGGAGGTCTTCCGCCAAGGAAACAACTTCTCTGCAAGAACGAGTATTTTTTACGAAAAGGTGCACCGATAAATATTAATAGCCATCGAGTAAATACATTCTTGCATCATCTAGCGACGACTACGAGCACTAGAGATCGTCATAACATCACCGAAGCCGGAAAAATCGTGCCAGTTAATAGAGCTTGTTGTAGTTGACTGATAGGAAGTCGTTTTGCTAAACCCACAAAGAACCAGCGCACAAAAGCTGCAACCATCGCCAATGATGAGAACATGTATTAGAAGAGCCAGACCTATAACAACACAAAGAAACATGAAAATCGACAATACCGTACAAGATATGTCAGACACACAACTTCACGCGCTCTCTGTTAGCACTAGGCACAAAAAAGTACCTTATTATAATTTCAGAATATTGCCGTCACCTCATCATCCCTGAAGAAGACACAAATTTTAACTGCAACAAGAAACAACAACCCTTTCCCTAGTGAGATGTTGGGACCGCCGCACCTCCAAAGCCAGAAGGCCATCAGAGGTGGAGCGGACTGACGCCGGTGCCACCGTGCCAGCGGAGGTGACATATATAAACCCTAGCCACTTAGGATCCACATTCCTTCATAGACATAGCTGAGAGGCGCCCAGAAAACTCCTTGATCATCTCTCAAGATCACAGCTACTGCACACTTGTTCTACATTTTTGCAACTGTACTCCTCGCCTGAGACACCACTTGCTTCTATGGCAGTACCTCCCAATAAAAGTGTGAGTAGATGACTTTGACATTTACTTTATATATGTATTAATTGCTCTCCTTCTTGCCCAGTTGCCCACCAGATCATCCAAAGGGTTACAAGAACTTCAATAAACTTAGCTTGGCTTCGCGTGTTAGTTGGGAAGAATAGCCAAAGTTTGGTATTCGTGGACTCGTGGTCATCGTCTCTGAATGATCAGACAGCCTTAGGGGGATTATGTGCCTCTTGCAACGGAAGCCGATCTTGCTAACAAGACGAAGAGAAGTTGCAGCGATGATTTCTAAAATTTAGTTATTCTCTGTTGGATTCGTGGCTGTGATGAAGCACACCATGCATGCTGTTGGTTATCTTTGTAATATTTGAACTACCTAATCAATAAAGTGAAACCATTGTTTCATATGTATTCTTTTACTTTTTTTCTTATTATTTACAGGTTCCAATATTCTCAAAAAAATTGTAGCTAGCAACTAATATTTGGTAGGAGTAGCCTTTTTTCAAAAAACGTTCAACTAGCAACCGATTTTTTTTTATACGAGTTGCAATATTTCAAAGAAACGTGCAACTAGCAACTATTCTACGATACGAGCTGCACTTAAATGAAGAAGTTTGCAATCAGCTAATAACCGTTGTTATTACGAGTTATATTATTTTCACACAAAAACGTGCAACTAACAACTAGCTCCCTATACGAGCTGCATTTTTCTTACGAAATATGCAACTAGCAACCACTTTTCCATATGGGTTGCATTTTTCTCAAGAAAGTGCAGGTGTATAGGTTTCGTTACGGGTTGCAGCTTTCTCAAGAAATGTGCATGTCCAACCAGTTTTCGACATGAGTGACACCGTTCTCAAGAAACATGGCACTATTAACCAGCTTTTTATATGAGTGTGGCACTTTTGTCATGTACCGATAAACTGGCAACCTTTTTTTTTTAATCAAAGTTACACTTTTCTCAAGAAACATGTACTCCCTCCTGCCCAAAATACAATGCACATGAAGTTTGTTCGAAGTCAAACTTTGTAAAGTTTGACCATGTATATAAATAAAAATATAAACAAATACAATGAAAAATTAATATTTTTAGAATTTTCATGAAATAATTTTCATATTATAGCATTTAGTATATCAAATCTTGGTATCATTATCTATACTTTTAGTCAAAGTTTGAAAAGTTTTACTTGCAGGGAAAATTATGCACAACATAATATGGGCAGGAGTGAGTAACTAGCACCCTGATTTTTAATAGGAGTTACACTTTTATCAAAAAATGTGCAAAATTAGAAACCTTCTGAAATAATATATGCTACAATTTTCTCAAGATATGTGCTACTACAATTGGTTTCCAATGCGAGTAGCAGTTTTCTATTTAAAAAAAGGCAAAATCAGTGGGTCAGATAAGAGGTTCCATTTATCCATTGCCTTGATTTTTTTTTTTTGGTGATCGGGTGTGTGAGTGGGCTCCGTCGGCTCGGCCGAATCTATGACCTCTTTCTATCTAATTTGAAAGGCAGAAAATGACTGTTTTTATCAAAAAACCATCTTTATATCTAACCAAAACTACTTGTCCAGTCATCTCAGAAAAAACTAGCTGTCCAGTCTCCACTCAGTGGTTACAACTTACAAGTTACAAGAGGGCTAGATCCAACCTGATCCTAATAAAATAGCATCATCAGTCATCAGATTAGTTGCACACGAAGACATTAAACCATACAGCATCTAGAAGGTCAGACCGGCAACCATCCATTTCCCACGACTTCTTGGGATATGACGGTGAGCGTATGGTGGAAAGTGTTCACTATTGTCTTGCAAAGTCATCAGACGTACTATCCTGCCAGGGGTAGCCATATTCATTAACTTCCATTTTCTTGTCGTGCAAGTATAAACAACAGTACGCTGCTGTCACGGCTTCAGTCGTAGGCAGTTGACGAAAATCTGGTCAAGAGAGACAGTTTCCGGCGGTCCGAAGCTTTGAACAGTTCTTGATCAAGAACATGCACTTTCTGGCCAACCGCGACTAAAGCCCCTTCCGTCCACCAGCTGGCCAGCGAGCGCGCTGGGCCCAGCTCTTTAGTCGCGGTTCGCCACCCGAACCGCGACTAAAGACCCCATTAGTCGCGGTTCCTATATTTTGGCGACTAATGGGGCTGGACGGAAGGCCATTTTTCTACCAGTGATGTTTGCCGCTTCAGTTCATATTTATTACGATTGTAATCTAAATTTATATAAAAGAGAGGCTAACTTCTAACGAGCGAAGCGAGGCCTATCGCTGATAGGTTTATCGCATTATAAGATAACTCACTGCGTTTGTAAACACTTCCAATATAGTAAAATTTGTTGCCTGACGTCCGTGGTTTGGCCCCCTTTGTGTTTGAGGGATTTCCCACATCAAAATCTTGTATCTCCCGCTGCGATTTTCTTTTTAATTCTTTGTTATTGCTTGTCGCGTTGATGGAGTACATATTATGTGCTACCAAAGCTTGGCGCAACATGGAATGGATTATGTCACGGCTCTCTCTACATCATATCCTTCACAAAGCTACCGAGCAAGGGAACTTCACATGCTTACAGGCAGAGCACCTATAGGGTCCGCACCTATTTTTATGTCGATTGATGCCTCAATCTTTGTGAAGCCTATCAAGAACAACATAACCTTCCTTATTGCCACCACCTTGGCCAATTTCAGAGATGTTACTGGGCTTGTTACAAATTGTGAGAAAAACCAAGTGGCTCCGATTTGATGTGAGGATATTGACGCTGATAACATCCTTTAAGCGTTCCCGGCAGTCCGAACATCCTTTCCCATGAAGTACCTTGGTCTCCCTCTTTCGGTGACAAGGCTTAGGCAGATCCACTTCCAACCTTTGGAGGACAAGGTTACCGCCAAACTCACCCCTCCAATAGAGAAGCACATCACCATGGCCGGCTGAACCATTCATCCGGAAGTTCTCTTGAAGACTGATAGTTTAAGAAGGGTTTTCCTTTGGGTGGCATGTGACAAGGTCAAAGATGAAAAGTGCAAGTTTAATTGGGACCTTGTTTCCAAGCCCAAGATTCATGGTGGCCTCGGGATCATTAACCTAACAAAGTTTGCCTCCGTCGTTTTTTGAGATGGCTTTGGAATGAAGGGAATGAAGAGCTCAAGCCTTGGGTTGGCCTTGGGGGCCCTCGCAACTCAAAAGATAAAAAACTCTTTGCGGTGGCTACAAAGGTCACAATGGAAATGGAAATATAGATCTTTTATTGGAGTCTTCTTGGCTCAGTGGTTTGCAGTCAAAGGACATTGCCCCTCTCATCTTCGGAATTTTGAAAACCGGAAAGTGCTCCGTGAAAAAAGATTTCGAAAAAAGTATTGGGTCTCTCAAATAGACATCAACGATAGAAATGGCCTTTATTTGGAGCATATTGTTCAGTTCTTAGGGCTTTGGGAAATGATTCATAATTCTCACTTGGTAAATGACGATCCGGATGAGATCTCTTGAAAGCTTACAAATGATGATTCCGACACTACTAAGTTAGCGTACAATACGCAATTTGCGAGGCATGATTTCCCTTGGATGCCTTTCTTGGTTTGGAAACCGTGGAATCCTCCAAAATGTAAGATATCTTGTTTGGTTAGTCCTCCAAAACCGCATGTAGATGGTGGATAGGCTTGAAAAAAGAGGGTGGAAAAATTGGAGTCTTTGTAAGCTTTGCAGCCAAGTGAGAATCGGCCAACAATATTCTCTTCAAGTGTCATTCGAGTGTGGTCCTCTTTGAAAGATTGGATTGGCATCCGTGATTTGCATCCAAGAGATTGGAAACACTTCCATACCATTATAGATTGGTGGATTGAAGTAATAAACTAGTAGGAAAAAGGCTATAGGGGCACGCTCACTCCCAGTGAACCCATCTAAACGCACGCTATCCCTATTATTTGTCGCGAGCCCAAAATGTGAACGCGACTGGTGTGCTCATACTTGCAGAGGAGAGAGGAAGGCGCACGACTATTAGGTGGGCCCCAGCTACACTTGGGTACAAAAACTTCCCGTGCCATGCACAAATGGAGACATGCGACTGCTATATCCATATCGGTCGTGTGTCACTTTGCTCGCCCGCTTCCAATATATTTAGCTGGCGTGCACGTGTGAGCTCAAAATACCGGCAACGCGCCATGCCAACGCACGCGGCAAGTACACCTCATTGGTAGGGCATCTCATTTCGGCTCGCTACTACTAATATAAAAAATCTACACACACCCCTCCCCCTCCCCCGTGGATCGATAAGGTCTTTTCAGCTTTAAAAAAAATGATAGAAACATTAAAATCAAAAATCCTTTTAGATGTCCATGTATTATGTCATCTAGTTGTTAGGAAAATTAAGAAACATGAATTTCGATTTTTTTTTTTTTGCAAAATGGCACCATCGTTTGGGAAAATGGCTATTGAGGTTGCATAAGAGCTAAGATGAAAAAAAATTATATGAAAACGTGTTTGCGGAAAAAATTACATCTGAATTTTTTAGAATCAAAAATACGAAAAGGAAAATAGATTTTCGGATGTTTAAGATTTTGATGAATTTTTTTGAAAAGGAGCAACCTCGCTCTAATTTGAACACATGCCCTCCTTTCCTCTCTTCCTCCTCATTTCTCTCCATTTCTGTCTTCCTCCTCCTCCTTTTCCCCTATTCCTCTTCCTCCTCATCTTCCACCCGCATGTTCTTCTTCAGCAACGACGATCACCTCCTCAAGCAGCTGCCGCCGACCACCACCTCCTCCTCCTCGATGCCCACCTTGGGGATGCTCCCCGTCGCCAACCAACTCCTTGACGCCCACCTCCAATGCTACGGACTCGATTGATTTCTTTTGGTTCTTAGGGTGTTTCTATAAAATCATGTGTACAGCTGGGCATTGGTCCCATATTTTTTTAATTGCCAAAATGCACACTAGCAGCGGTTGGGTACGCACGCGACTGGTATAGTAATGGTAGCAGGCCAGGATCGACATGGGACTATTACCTGGACTACTGGTCGCATGCGAGGTGGGCACACGACCGATAGTGAATATCAGTGGCGAGGTACTGGTCACGGGCTAGGGTCCGCGACTGTTAGCCAGAATTCACACGTGACTAGTAGTATTTTCCCTACTAGTCATAGGGGTGGCCAGGCTATAAAAGCCCATGGATTAGAACACCTCTATCCAAACCCCTAAAAAGGTTAGAGGTTCTCTAACCCGCACCTAACCGAAGCCTTATCAGCTTAAGAGGAGCATATATTTTACTCCTCGGCTGCGTCGACCCTCACGCTGAGGAGTAAAGTTCCCCACCTCTCCACCGCCCACCTTTGGTAACCGACAATGACCAATCCTTGACCTCCCCCTCTCCCCCTCTACCGGAAATGGCCACATCCACCCTTCGCCACCCCCTACCACATATTCGCAGCACGAATCGAGGCCTCATGCCGCCTCAAGATCGTGGTAGAGCTCACCACAACTTCGATGGCCTACCACTTCTGCCAGTTAAGTACCGCGGTGTGCGCTAGTCGCCATGGGGCACTTGACTAGTGGAGATCTGATATACTGTAGAATAGTGCAATTATTTGCCCAATAAACAGCGAGTCGTGTTCTCCTCAGGGACTAGGCAACGGCGATTATGCTCGGCTAAATCTAGGTAACCAAGTAAGGGTGAATTTGCAAGTAAACTGAATATAGACTAAACAGTAAACTGAATGATGTTTTTTTTTTGTGATTTTCGTTTTACAAATTAACACTGAACTAAACTATTGTTTAAATGACAACACGAGTCATAGCGCAAGCAGACATTTAAGTTTGGGACAGAAGCAATGGTTAGGGACAAGGATAGAGCAAACGCACGAATTAACGAGAATATAAGAACTAGCAAATAATCAAGATAGGAAAGAAACAATTGTAGAGGAAAAGGGGCAGAGTAACAGGCTAACACACGCACATGAATCTGAGATTACAGGCCACGGTCTACTACTCATAGATCAGCAAAACACATCTATCCATACATGAAGTAGTCTCAAACTGAACAAACAAGTCACTGCACGGTGATAGTTCACAGGAGTTTGCAGAATTAAAGAGGGGGGCAGGGGACAGAGTTTGATTTCGATCTACCCAGGTCGAACTTCAGACTGGTGAAGAGGAAGTCGTTGAGGCTGGAGTTGGTGAAGTCCCAGACCTGCAACAGTTTAGCCCCGCACGGCCGCGTCGTCGCCCGGTCGCTGACGGAGATGAATCGTAGCAGCAAGGGACACAGAAAGAAGAAGAGCTTCTGGTTTCCGCCGTCTTTGCTGGTTCGTTGGTGAAGAGCAGCCGATGTCGTAGAGCCAGCGACGATCTATGGCCTTGTGGAGGTGACTCGGTGGCACGCCTCGAAGCCCGCTTGGCCGCAGCGACGGCCGGTTGTGGAGAAGAAGTAGCGGGTTTCGGCTGGAAGTGCACACCTTTCTCCCTGGTTAAAAGCCTCCCGATCTGATCTGGTAGTTTTTGTGTTTGGCCCCCTGAATTCCTCTCCACTTTGCACAAGTTGGTCCATATGTTCATCTGCTTCAACGCGCCATCCCGGAGTAATCAAGTAATAGGAGTGTTTTAGGGCCTTTTCGCCCATTCCTGCAAAGTATGAGCACTGAATAGTTAAACCTTTCTTTTGGTAGGCAATGATCAATTATGTCCAAGTAAAATGTAATAAAGACCAAAAAGTATTCAAGATTATATGAGAAAATTCTTAAACGGAAGGTATATACATGATGTATATCATACCCCCACACTTGAATTTTTGCTTGTCCTCAAGCAGAAGTGTCAAAGTACTGCAAGGTGCATGCTTCAGCTAGAATACAGTATAACACTAGTGTGCAACTTGTATGGAAGGTAAGCATTATAAGGATGTTTACGAAGAATTGGATTCAGGAATTTGCTAAATGTTAGGACATGAAGTAAGCAGAAATAGTTGTCGAGAGAGAACTGATAAGTTTTAACATTGTACTAAACCCAGTGCAGAAAAGGAAAAGAAAACAGAGAGAGGATTTCAAACATTTTAGGCTTCATTTACAACTTCCCAAGTCATTTATACTGAGACCTTGTCAATAGCTCCGGTTTAACATCCATTTTTTTTTCTTTTCTATTATAACGCAACATTACTGTAATCATTGATACAAGCTTCTTCTTTTTTTTTATTTTTATTTTTATTTTCCAGAAAGGTTAACCATCTTCCCCATAGTCAGGCATCACCGATCCCGAGACCATGGTGCCCATCTAGGTTGGATGATTAGAGAAGAATAAAAATAAAAGAAATTTACTCCATTCACCGCAGTTAGAAATCACCGATCCCGAGATCATGAGATCCATCTGGGTTAAGGGGTAGAAAAAAAAACTATAAAAGAAGATTCACTCCTTTCACCATAGTCAGAAATCACCGATCCCGAGACCATGAGATCCATCTAGGTTAAGGGGTAAGAAAAGAAGAACTATAAAAGAAGATTCACTCCTTTCACCATAGTCAGAAATCACCGATCCCGAGACCATGAGATCCATCTAAGTGCAGGAGTGAGAAAAGGAAAGCTTTCTGAAACTAGAAACAACAAAAACACTCAATCACGTTCCCATAGTCAGGTAACACCGATCCCGAGATCATGATGCCCAACTAGGTTCAGTGATTGTTGGTTCGAAGGACAAGGTTAGAATAATCAAGATTCTCTCAACAAGGTTCTTTCTGGATCATTCAGGCTTAAGCATTTAGTAAATACAAGAATCCAATTAACAGTAAACAGAATTGTAATGCTTAATCATACATATAAAGAGTTGTAGGGTTATACTGAATTGCACCTAAAGCATACACTAGCAGTACTCCTCGAAAACAAAATTAAAGCTTGAGAGAGACAATTTCCAATTAATGAGACATTAAAAGAGTATCCATGGTAACAAAGATAAAAGGAAGTAATATCGCTCACTTTTTTTTTTGATGATGAACTTCTGATCTTCAAGCTCCTTTCCCAGATTGTGCTATCTTCTGAACAAGGCTAAAAAAAAGGAAAAGGAAAAATAAAAGGAAAAATTAGCTCCAGGTTGCCTCCTGGACAGCGCTTGTTTACGGTCATTAGCTGGACCAAGATGTTGGATGAATCATACTTCCTTCTGCTCACAACTAGGTAACTCTTCTTCCTCAATTTCTGGAATCTTTTCCCCAGCAAGGTATTGTTTCAGACGTTGTCCATTGACTGTGAAATTGCCCTGTGATGGGCTCTGAACCTCTACTGCTCCACTGGGTAAAACTTTTCTGACAATGCAAGGCCCAAACCATCTCGACTTGAATTTCCCAGGAAACAAATGGAACCTAGAGTCATACACCAACACTGTGTCTCCCGGAAAGAATTCTCTTCTCAAAATATGTTTGTCATGTATCTTCTTCTTCTTTTCTTTGTATATCCTTGAACTTTCATATGCATCATGTCGTATCTCATCAAGTTCACTAAGCTGCAGCTTCCTCTGGTTCCCAGCTGCATCAATGTCCATGTTAAGTGTTCTCACGGCCCAATGCGCCTTGTGCTCAAGTTCAACTGGAAGATGGCATGCTTTCCCATACACCAATCTGAATGGAGACATACCTATAGGAGTCTTATAGGCTGTCCTGTATGCCCATAAGGTGTCAGACAACTTGTCTGCCCAATCCGTTCTGGATTTTGAAACCACTTTCTCGAGAATCTGCTTAATTTCTCTGTTGGATAATTCCACCTGACCATTTGCTTGAGGATGGTAGGGGGTAGTGACCCTGTGATTGTGAACCCCATACTTCTTAAAAAGATTCTGAAGTTGGGCGTTATTGAAGTGTGCTCCTCCATCACTGATCACGACCCTTGGTATACCAAACCTTGGAAAAATGGTGTGTTTGAGCATTTTGCAAACAGACCTGGAATCAGCTTGTACTGTTGGTATTGCCTCAATCCATTTGGAAACATAGTCAACAGCTACCAAAATATGCTTGTAACCTTGTGATGACGGTAAGGGTCCTACATAGTCAATCCCCCCAGACATCGAAGAGCTCCACTTCCAAAATAACTTGCTGCGGCATTTCATGTCTCCTTGACATTTTTCCTGTCCTCTGACAAGCATCACATGCCTTAACAAAATCATGAACATCTCTGAAGATAGTTGGCCAGAAGAAACCGGCTTGTAAAACCTTAGCTTGAGTTTTTGCTGTACTAGCGTGCCCTCCATAGGAAGAAGAATGGCAATGATAGATAACTTGTCTTACTTCATTCTCAGGCAAGCACCTTCTCAAGATACCATCAGCACAATGCTTGTAAAGATGAGGCTCATCCCAGAAATAATTCCTAGCTTCATTTCTGAACTTTTTCTTCTGTTGTTTAGTTGTTGAATGAGGGATAATATCACAGACAAGGAAATTAACAAGGTCAGCATACCAGGGTGATTTTCCTTTTATCTGTGAAATTTCACATAGCTGCTCACCAGGAATAGAGTCATTGATTGGTACAAGATCTGATTCAGTGCTTTCAATTCTTGATAAATGGTCTGCAACAAGGTTTTCGGCTCCCTTCTTATCTCTGATTTCTATATCAAATTCTTGTAGTAGCAAGATCCACCTTATTAGTCTGGGTTTTGCTTCCTTCTTGCTGAGCAAATACCGGATGGCTGCATGGTCAGTAAACACAATGCATTTAGTTCCCACCAGGTATGATCTGAATTTGTCAAAGGCATAAACTATTGCTAGCAATTCTTTTTCAGTAGTGGTGTAGTTTGCTTGAGCACTGTCGAGAGTCTTGCTTGCATAAGAAATCACATGAAGTCCTCTTTCCTTTCTCTGGCCTAACACGGCACCAACAGCATAGTCGCTAGCATCACACATCATTTCGAACGAAAGGTTCCAGTCTGGGGGTTGCACAATGGGTGCAGATACCAATGCCAATTTAATTTCATTGAAGGCAATAGCACAATGCTCATCGAATTTAAATGGCACACCATTGTTGAGCAAATTTGTCAATGGCTTGGTGATTTTTGCAAAATCCTTAATGAATCTCCTGTAAAATCCCGCATGGCCCAAGAAACTTCTGACTCCTTTAACATTCAATGGTTTTGGTAACTTGGCTATAATTTCAACTTTTGCTTTGTCAACTTCAATGCCTCTTTCAGAAATCAGATGACCGAGGACAATGCCCTCTCTCACTAAGAAGTGACATTTCTCCCAATTGAGCACCAAGTTATTCTCCAAGCATCTTTGGAGAACCCTTTCAAGATTAACCAGACAAGTGTGAAAATCTTCCCCATACACAGTGAAGTCATCCATGAAGATTTCCGTTATGCTTTCAGTCATATCAGAAAACATAGCGGTCATACAACGCTGGAATGTTCCTGGGGCATTACACAGACCAAATGGCAATCTCCTGTATGCAAACGTACCATAAGGGCAAGTAAATGTTGTCTTTTCTTGATCTTCGGGATGAATAGGTATTTGAAGGAAGCCTGAATACCCATCTAGGTAGCAAAAATATTTCTTTCCAGCTAACCTTTCCAGCATCTGATCCATAAAAGGCAAAGGAAAATGATCCTTCCTTGTTGCTTTATTCAGCTTCCTAAAATCGGTGCACATCCTCCAACCATTAACAATTCTTGTTAGTATTAACTCAAAATGATCATTTTCAACAACTGTTATCCCTCCTTTCTTTGGTACAACATGGATCGGGCTAACCCACTCACTGTCGGAAATGGGGTAAATAATTTTTGCAGTTAGCAACTTCAAAATTTCTTTCTTAACCACATCTTGAAGAGTGGGATTGAGCCTTCTCTGATGTTCTCTTGTAGGTTTGCATCCATCTTCAAGGAAGATTCTATGAGTGCAAATTGAAGGACTAATGCCAATCATATCTGCGATAGAGTATCCAATGACTTTTCTGTATTTTTCCAATACAGGCAACAACTGTTGCACTTGTTCCTCAGTCAGATCTGCGCTGACAATTACTGGATGGTTTCTGTTTCTGTTAAGGAATTCATATTTGAGATGGGAAGGAAGTTGCTTAAGCTCAACTTGGATCTCCACATCTTCTTTTGGAATTTCTTTGCCATTTTCGTCTGCAACCTTAGTGATTCCATACAAAGGTACTATATCCTGTATCTCATTGGTTTTGACCATCTTACTAGTGGGTGTAGAGAATTCCTTGACCCCTTCATATTCTTGAGAAATGCAATCATAAATTGTGTCTATCCTTTGGCATAATTATTTTCCTTGAGGTATATGTGTGGAGTGTCTCATGTCGAAAACAACCTTCTCTTTACCAAACCTTAAAGTTAAGGAGGCTCCTCTCACATCAATCAAAGCTCCTGCTGTTGCCAAAAATGGCCTTCCCAAAATGATTGCCTCAGCATTGTCCTCCATTTCCAAGACCACAAAATCAACTGGGTATCCAAACTTACCAACCACTACTGGAATATCCGTTAATATCCCTTCAGGTTTCCTGTATGTCCTGTCTGCCAATTGCAATGTCATATTTGTCTCTTTAAGATCCCCTAAGGGCATCATTTGGCTAACAGAATGAGGCAGCACGCTCACACTTGAGCCAAGATCACACGGTGCATTGAATACTCTGTTTCCAATTAAGCATGGAATGCAGAAACTCCCTGGGTCTTCAAGTTTCTGAGGTAAGGTGTTCTGAATGACTGCACTGCATTCCTTTGTTAGTGTAACAACTTCTGACGCATCAATGCTTCTTTTCTTGCTCATCAAATCCTTGAAAAACTTGGCGTACATAGGCACATGAAGGACTGCATCAAGCACCGGAATAGTGACTTGTACATCCTTCATTATTTCAAGAAATTTGTTGAATTGCTTGTCTTCTTTGCTTTTCTCCAATCTATCAGGGAATGGTACTTTGTTCATTTGGATTGCTTCAGGCAGTATGGTGGAAGATGTTGCTGCTTCCTTTGTATTGTTCATTGGGGGATTAACAATTTTAACTGGCAAGGTGTTCGATTTTGGAGCTATGTCCTTCTCTGTCTCTTTTACTGATCTAGGTTGAATTTCACCCTCATTGGAATTCTTTCTTAATTGTGGTGTTACATATGTTACTGGCCTTGGCAAGATCCCTGTCTTCTCTGATTGCTTGTCGAAAACAGTCGTAGACCTTCCTGCTCGTGTGGTCACTCCGCTTACTTCACTGGTTGTACTGACAGTTACAGCACCACATTGTCTAGGATTAGCTTCAGTTTGAGAGGGCAGCCTTGCTTCTTTTTGATTCGCTGTCTGGAATGCCACAAAGCTTTCCATTGTGGACGACAATTTCTTGACTGAATCTTGCATACTTCCCATTTCATTACTCATTTTGTTCATCAAGTCCATCTGCATCTTGATAATCTCTTCCATGCCTTGAGAGCTACTCCCTTGGCTAACATGTTGCTTGTTGAATTGTTGATTATGAGCTTGCTGCTTGTAATTCTGATTACTTGAATTTCCCTGAAATTGTTGTTGAGGTTGATTATTCTTGTATGACAAATTAGGATGGTTTCTCCATTGAGGATTATATCCAGCAGAATAAGGCCCTTGGTTCTGAGCATAATTTACTTCAGCTGTTGTTTGATCCACTGTAAATACTGAGCATTCTTCAGTTTGGTGCCCGATTTGTCCACAGATTTGGCATCCCTGAGTGTCTTGTACTGCAGCAATGGATGAAGAGTTTCCTTGAGATAATAACCTGGCCATTTGCTTGTTCAACACTTCTACCTGAGCAGCTAAACTATCACTGGCACTCAACTGATGTTTACCAGGATTCTGAGGTGCTACAGACCTTTCATTGGACCAGGAAAAATTATGAGATGCCATATTTTCGATCAGCTCAAAAGCTTCATCTAACGTCTTGTGCATTATTCCACCTCCAGCTGCAGAATCGACAGAGCTTCTTGTTTGATGGGTCAAACCTTTGTAAAATGTCTGAAACAACAACCACTTCTCAAGGCCATGGTGAGGACACATACGAATCAATTCCTGAAACCTATGCCATGTTTCATAGAGGCTCTCTCCATCATATTGTGCGAACCTGGTTATCTTGTCCCTATACTCTGCTGCTTTAGCTGGAGGAAAATATCTCTCAAAAAATGACTGTAACAGATGCTCCCAGGTATCTTTGAATTGAATAGGCAGAGAATGAAACCATAATTTCGCTCCATCTCTGACAGAAAATGGGAACAAGGACAACTTGATAGCTTCAGGGGACACACCATTGCACTTCAATGTGTTGCAATACTCAAGGAAGTTGGTGATGTGCTCATGAGGATCTTCGGTTGCAGCACCACTGAATCTTGTTTGCTGAACCATGTTGATAAGGGCTGGTTTGAGTTCAAAATTATTAGCCTGAATCGTCGGCTGAAATGAGCTTGATCCTGCATTCTGATTGATGGGAATCCACAGATCCCGCAAGGTTTTTGGATCTCCTCCATTGACCATCTTGTCAGACTTACTGCAATTCTCTTTTCTTCTCTTTCTCAGTGTTCTCTCAATCTCAGGGTCGTAAGGCAACAAATCACTCAGACTGTGTAACATAAACAATATTCCTGTATAAAATCCTGAAACATCAACTAAAACAACCTTCACAGTGAGAAAGTTAGTGCCCTTATAAGCCGAAGCAACGAGAAATAGAAAGATAACACAAACAGAGAAACAGAATTGAGAGAGAAATTCTAATTTGAAACTACACTAAACCTAGTCTTTAACTTAGCACAAACACTCGACGCTAGTCCCCGGCAACGGCGCCAAAATGATATACTGTAGAATAGTGCAATTATTTGCCCAATAAACAGCGAGTCGTGTTCTCCTCAGGGACTAGGCAACGGCGATTATGCTCGGCTAAATCTAGGTAACCAAGTAAGGGTGAATTTGCAAGTAAACTGAATATAGACTAAACAGTAAACTGAATGATGTTTTTTTTTGTGATTTTCGTTTTACAAATTAACACTGAACTAAACTATTGTTTAAATGACAACACGAGTCATAGCGCAAGCAGACATTTAAGTTTGGGACAGAAGCAATGGTTAGGGACAAGGATAGAGCAAACGCACGAATTAACAGAATATAAGAACTAGCAAATAATCAAGATAGGAAAGAAACAATTGTAGAGGAAAAGGGGCAGAGTAACAGGCTAACACACGCACATGAATCTGAGATTACAGGCCACGGTCTACTACTCATAGATCAGCAAAACACATCTATCCATACACGAAGTAGTCTCAAACTGAACAAACAAGTCACTGCACGGTGATAGTTCACAGGAGTTTGCAGAATTAAAGAGGGGGGCAGGGACAGAGTTTGATTTCGATCTACCCAGGTCGAACTTCAGACTGGTGAAGAGGAAGTCGTTGAGGCTGGAGTTGGTGAAGTCCCAGACCTGCAACAGTTTAGCCCCGCACGGCCGCGTCGTCGCCTGGTCGCTGACGGAGATGAATCGTAGCAGCAAGGGACACAGGAAGAAGAAGAGCTTCTGGTTTCCGCCGTCTTTGCTGGTTCGTTGGTGAAGAGCAGCCGATGTCGTAGAGCCAGCGACGATCTATGGCCTTGTGGAGGTGACTCGGTGGCACGCCTTGACGCCCGCTTGGCCGCAGCGACGGCCGGTTGTGGAGAAGAAGTAGCGGGTTTCGGCTGGAAGTGCACACCTTTCTCCCTGGTTAAAAGCCTCCCGATCTGATCTGGTAGTTTTTGTGTTTGGCCCCCTGAATTCCTCTCCACTTTGCACAAGTTGGTCCATATGTTCATCTGCTTCAACGCGCCATCCCGGAGTAATCAAGTAATAGGAGTGTTTTAGGGCCTTTTCGCCCATTCCTGCAAAGTATGAGCACTGAATAGTTAAACCTTTCTTTTGGTAGGCAATGATCAATTATGTCCAAGTAAAATGTAATAAAGACCAAAAAGTATTCAAGATTATATGAGAAAATTCTTAAACGGAAGGTATATACATGATGTATATCAAGATCCACGAGTGTAACATGAGAAAATGTATTGACTCGGATTTTACCAGTCGGTTTCACAGGCGGCATGGTGGTACGACATGGAGAATGTCTGGCTCCATGGTGGTGATTGCAGGAGTAGCTGGAGGTGGAGAAATCCAGGGAGGCATACATGGTGGAGCTCCGTTGAATCTACCCGGAGCGCGTCACGTAGGTACAAGCGGTGCTCGACGTGTGTTCTGCGAGTCGAGCCGCCGCTATCGTAGGGTCGGCTGCCTCTTCTCTGTCCGCTGCCGAGTGTTGGAGATATGCCCAAGAGGCAATAATAAAGTGGTTATTATTATATCTTTGTGTTTATGATAAATGTTTTCATCCCATGCTATAATTGTATTAATTTGAAACATTGATACGTGTGTTTTGTAAATAAACCAGAGTCCCTGGTAAGCCTCTTGTTTAACTAGCTTGTTTATTAATTGATGATCATGGTTTCCTCATCATGAACATTGGATGTTATTAGTAACAAGATCACATCATTAGGAGAATAATATGATGGACACACACCCACAGTAAGCACAACAATAAGAACAAGTCATTAAGTTCATTTTGCTATAATCTCTCAAATACATAGTAACCTAATCATTCAACCATGATAACATGTTAATCACTAACACCGGAAGAATACTTTGATGACATCAAATGTCACTTCGTAACTGGGTGGTTATAAAGGTGGTATTGGATATTCTGAAAGTACGAGTTGAAGCGCATGGATCAAGAGTGTGATTTGTCTATCCAAAATGATGGAAATATATACTCTGGGCCCTCTTGGTGTAATGGTATCCAATTAGCTTGCAAGCATGTGACTAGGTCACAAGGGATGTCATATCACGGAACTAGTAAAGCGTACTTATCAGTAACAAGATTGAAGTAGGTTTGGAGATACTGATGATCGAATCTCGGATAAGTAAAACATCACGATACAAAGGGAATTGGTATCGTATGTTTGTGGTTCTTTCGATCACGAAGTCATCATTGAATATGTAGGATCTATTATGGATCTCTAGGTCCCGCTATTGGTTATTGGTCAGAGAGGTTTCTCGATCTTATCTGCATAGTTCGCGAACTGTAGGGTGACACACTTAAGGTTTGGTGTTGTTTAAGTAGATATGGAATATGAGATGGACACGGAATATTGTTCGGAGTCTCGGGTTGGATCCAGGACATCACAAGGAGGTCCGGAATGGTACAGTGGATAAGATTCATATAAGACAAGTCTCGTTCTGGGTTTCGAAAAAGTTCAGGATTATTTCGGTGGTTGACCGGAGTACTTCTAGAAGGTTTCAGAGGTGCCACTAGTGGACCCACCACCTCGGGAGGAGCCACATGAGCCGAGGAGGTGCATCCCAGCCCTAATGGGCCAGGCGCACCATGCCCTCAAGACCCAGCAAGCCAGCCACCCCCAAGGGATAAGGGAAATCCCTAGATTCAAGGGAGACTTGGGGGCAAGTCCCCCCACCCCCTTGTGTGCCGGCCCTAGGGGTGGAGGAGGGGAAAGGCAACCCTAGCCGCACTCTCCCCCTATAAAAAGAGGGGAGGGGGAGGGGCGCAGCCCACTCCTTCCTCCTAACCCTAGCATCCACCCTCTCTCCCTCTTTCTTCCTGCGCAGGCTTGGCGAAGCCCTGCAGGATTTCCCCTCCATCCACCACCACCACACCATCGTGTTGCTGGGATTCCGAGGGGATCTAATACATCCGCTGGCCCGCTGGAATAGGGAGAGGACGTTTACATCGACACCGTACGTGTGACCGAGTACGGAAGTGATGTCCGATCGCAGCACCAGAAAGGACTTCAACACGAACCGGAGTTCGTCAAGTGAACATATACATCAACCACGAGATCCGATCTCGTTAACAATTTGGATCTACGAGGGTTAGTTTCTCATCTATCTCGGTGCATATGTTTCATAGATTGGATCTTGGCTTTTCCATAGATTGGATCTTGATTTTATTCGTTCTTGTGGTAGAATTTTTTTGTTTTCTATGCTACGAACCTTACACTGAATGCCCATCGTCTGCTGCTTTCGTCGTTTACATCACATGCAACACCGACATCGCCTCACCGTTCGAGAGGTGCCTCAACTCCCTCAGCGACTCCGATAGGGACGATGTCGACTCCCTTGTTTTTTTAATTTAGAAATCTAGTTTAATGTTTAAATCTAGTTTATATAGCTAGTATATGTTCGAATCAATGTTTATATATGTAGTATATATGTTTGAATATAGTTTAAATGTTTTTCAAATCAATATTTATATATCTACATTAAATGTTTCATCTATGTTTGGGCGCATAGAAAGTGTTTGATACAATGTTTGAGCCAAATGTAAGAATTAGTGGGCTAAGAGTGAGAGTTCGGCTAGAACCCAAACTTTATTAGAGTAGCAAATAAGCTCTGGACATGGTGCTTTTGCTCTGGGTGCATATGATCTCTTTATTTAAAATACATTTTCAACATATTAAAAAATATTAAAATAAAATGTTGCACGTACATCTCAACATGATACGTATTCATGAAGTTGTTTGAGAAAAGTGAATTGTTATGTAGCTTGTGCAAAAAAGACAAAAATCAATGCTAAAATAAGGCTTTTGCTAGGAATTTATTTATCATTTTTGCACATGCCACAAAAACTATCATTTTTCTATGAATTTATAAGTTATGACATAGAATGTGGAGATGTATGTGCTAAAAAAAATCTCTGAATTTTTTAACATTTTAAAATTTGTTTTTTGGGTAAAGGGAATATATACACCTAGGATCAAAAGTGCATTTTCGATAAGATCTTCAAAACGATAGGCAGTTGTTTGCTCCTCTAAATTTGCTTGAGATGCTCTTATCTTGCCATGCTAGTTTCATAAAAAAATTGGAAGGAGAGAAATACACCGTCAACCAATTAATAACTTTGTTAATGCTTGTTTCGAAAATAAATGATGACGTGTGTGGCTACCATCCAGCCTTTTTCTTTCCTTCGTCTTAGCTCGTGCGCGTACTCATATATGTGGCTCCAACTCCTTTGGACGGCGAGATTATCTGTCTGCATGGATCCTTCGAAGAAAAAACACTCTGCTAAGTTGAGTCTCAAGATTTTCCTTTCTTTCTCTTGAGGTTGCCGACGAACATGCATATGTGCATGCGACTACGTATGTATGTTCTAGTTCATTCAGATTTTCTCCTACTGGAAACGCATTGTTTCTACAGGATCAAAATTTGAACTGTCAAGCCCAACGGTATGCTGCAAGTTAAGTCAAGGCCAGACCAACGAATCGGTACGCAGCGGACACAGCCAGAGGCGGCGCAAGAAGCTACAAACCCATTTAGGGTTCCGTCCTCCTCGCCGGTGATACCGCTGGTCCGCTTCACCTCCGGTGGCCTTGGGGCCTTGGAGGTGTGGTGGATCACGGTCCCTCGCCGGCGGGGAGTTTTCGTCCTTAATTTAGTTTGCTTTTCAGTCTCTTCTTTGGGATGGTGAGGCGGCGGCTACATCCTGAAGTCAGAATAATGTCCTCCCCGCCCTATCCTCGCTCCGGTGGTGCATCTAGCGCTGACGGAGGACGCGTGGAGTTGTGTGCCCCTCGGATCTTCTGGGATCCGGTCGGTTTTCGTGTTAGTTGGTGTGATTTCATGTCAGTCTCTTCCGATCTATGGTTGTCATCATTGGCGATGGTTACTGCTCTGGTGTGCTGGTCCTTTGGGACCTTAGCACGACGACTTCCCGTCTGTCTACTACAACAAGCTCTACTACGACAAGCTTTGCCTGACTCCAGCGATGGAGGGGCGAGGACAGCGGCGCGCCTTCGGCTCGTGCTAGTGTCTGTAGTCGTCGCTAGGTGGTCTGAGTACCAATTTGTAATTTCTTTTACTTTTTGGGCTATTTGTACTACTGTTGATGATTATTAATAGATCGGTGGATTTCTCGCAAAAAAAAAAGCCCAACGGTATAATTGACCTATCTAAACAAATAGGGGACGCGAAAAGCGATACACATTTGGTCCACCTAACAGGACACCGCTGGATACAGGTCGACCAATTAAGGTTAGATTAATTGTTGGCCGGTCACTGATGTAATCAGTGACATGATCTCTTCAATCTCAGTTGCTAATTCGTCCGTTTCTAAAAATGCTCCTTAGTTTTATCTAGCCGAAGATATATAGATATATTTTAGCTACATATACATCCAAATCTGAAAATAATAGAGAAGGCTTTTTTTTTTTTTTGAGACGGAGAGGTCATTTCATCTGTAAACGTAGAGTTACCAAACAACTAATGTGAGTATCTGACGATTGACCAAGCTATATACTACCTCCGTTTCAAGCAATAAGGCGCACGCGTGTTCCAAGACGAAGTTTGACCATAAAAATTGAGCAACAGAACGTTGATTATATTATATGTATATAGTATCGTTGGATTCGTATTGAAAATCACTTTTTAATGATACTAATTTCATACAAACAATCTTTATCTATTTAAAGTAATTCTTGGTCAAACAAAAAGCTCGTAAAACGAGGACACCTTATTCCTTGAAACGGAGGTTGACCTACCAATTCAAGGAACAAGTTTCCAAGACGGTGCTCTTTAAATTAGCCTTGTACCGTGCTCATCATGAGTTGTTAATTAAGGATCACAAACGGTCGTCGAAACTCTTGGCACGGTATTGTAGGATATTGGCCGCGTGTGGGATTGATACGTCTCCGACGTATCGATAATTTCTTACCACATTATTGATAATATCTACATGTTTTATGCACAATTTATGTCATATTCGTGCATTTTCTGGAACTAACCTATTAACAAGATGCCGAAGAGCCAGTTGCTGTTTTCTGCTGTTTTTGGTTTCAGAAATCCTAGCAACGAAATATTCTCGGAATTGGACGAAATCAACGCCCAGGGTCCTATTTTGCCACGAAGCTTCTAGAAGACCGAAGGAGAGTCGAAGTGGGGCCACGAGGTGGCGACACACCAGGGCGGCGCGGCCTAGGCCCTGGCCGCGCCGACCTGTGGTGTGGGCCCCTCGTGCCGCCTCTTTACCTGCCCTTCCGCCTACAAATAGCCTCCGTCGCGAAACCCCCAGTACCGAGAGCCACGATACGGAAAACCTTACTGAGACGCCGCCGCCGCCAATCCCATCTCGAGGGATTCTGGAGATCTCCTCCGGCACCCTGCCGGAGAGGGGATTCATCTCCCGGAGGACTCTTCACCGCCATGGTCGCCTCCGGAGTGATGAGTGAGTAGTTCACCCCTGGACTATGGGTCCATAGCAGTAGCTAGATGGTTGTCTTCTCCTCATTGTGCTTCATTGTTGGATCTTGTGAGCTGCCTAACATGATCAAGATCATCTATCCGTAATGCTATATGTTGTGTTTGTCGGGATCCGATGGATAGAGAATACTATGTTATGTTAATTATCAAGTTATTACCTATGTGTTGTTTAAGATCTTGCATGCTCTCCGTTATTAGTAGAGGCTCTGGCCAAGTTTTCGCTATTAACTCCAAGAGGGAGTATTTATGCTCGATAGTGGGTTCATGTCTCCATGAATCTGGGGGAGTGACAGAAACCCCTAAGGTTATGGATGTGCTGTTGCCACTAGGGATAAAACATTGATGCTATGTCCGAGGATGTAGTTATTGATTACATTACGCACCATACTTAATGCAATTGTCTGTTGTTTTGCAACTTAATACTGGAAGGGGTTCGGACGATAACTCTGAAGGTGGACTTTTTAGGCATAGATGCATGCTTGGATGGCGGTCTATGTACTTTGTCGTAATGCCCAATTAAATCTCACTATATTTATCATGACATGTATGTGCATTGTTATGCCCTCTCTATTTGTCAATTGCCCGACTGTAATTTGTTCACCCAACATGCTTTTATCTTATGGGAGAGACACCTCTAGTGAACTGTGGACCCCGGTCCATTCTTTTATATTGAAATACAAATCTGCTGCAATACTTGTTCTTTACTGTTTTCTGCAAACAATCATCTTCCACACAATACGGTTAATCCTTTGTTACAGCAAGCCGGTGAGATTGACAACCTCACTGTTTCGTTGGGGCAAAGTACTTTGGTTGTGTTGTGCAGGTTCCACGTTGGCGCCGGAATCTCCGGTGTTGCGCCGCACTACATCCCGCCGCCATCAACCTTCAACGTGCTTCTTGGCTCCTCCTGGTTCGATAAACCTTGGTTTCTTTCGAGGGAAAACTTGCTGCTGTGCGCATCATACCTTCCTCTTGGGGTTCCCAACGAACGTGTGAGTTACACGCCATCAAGCTCTTTTTCTGGCGCCGTTGCCGGGGAGATCAAGACACGCTGCAAGGGGAGTCTCCACAATCCAATCTATTTACTTTGTTTTTGTCTTGCTTTATTTTATTTACTATTTTGTTTGCTGCATTATATCAAAACACAAAAAAATTAGTTGCTAGCTTTACTTTATTTACTGTCTTGCTCTCTATATCAAAAATACAAAAAAAAAATTAGTTACTTGCATTTATTTTATCTAGTTTGCTTTATTTACTACTGCTAAAATGGCTACCCCTGAAAATACTAAGTTGTGTGACTTCACAAACACAAATAATAATGATTTCTTATGCACACCTATTGCTCCACCCGCTACTACAGCAGAATTCTTTGAAATTAAACCTGCTTTACTGAATCTTGTTATGCGAGAGCAATTTTCTCGGTGTTAGTTCCGATGATGCTCGCTGCCCATCTTAATAATTTTGTTGAACTATGTGAAATGCAAAAGTATAAGGATGTAGATGGTGATATTATTAAATTGAAATTGTTTCCTTTCTCATTAAGAGGAAGAGCTAAAGATTGGTTGCTATCTCTGCCTAAGAATAGTATTGATTCCTGGACTAAATGCAAGGATGCTTTTATTGGTAGATATTATCCCCCTGCTAAAATTATATCTTTGAGGAGTAGCATAATGAATTTTAAACAATTGGATAATGAACATGTTGCTCAAGCTTGGGAAAGAATGAAATCTTTGGTTAAAAATTGCCCAACCCATGGACTGACTACTTGGATGATCATCCAAACCTTCTATGCAGGACTAAAATTTTTCTTCGCGGAATTTATTGGATTCAGCTGCTGGAGGTACCTTTATGTCCATCACTCTTGGTGAAGCAACAAAGCTCCTTGATAATATGATGATTAATTACTCTGAATGGCACACGGAAAGAGCTCCACAAGGTAAGAAGGTAAATTCTGTTGAAGAATCCTCTTCCTTGAATGATAAGATTGATGCTATTATGTCTATGCTTGTGAATGATAGGACTAATGTTGATCCTAATAATGTTCCGTTAGCGTCATTGGTTGCCCAAGAAGAACATGTTGATGTAAACTTCATTAAAAATAGTAATTTCAACAACAATGCTTATCGGAACAATTCTAGTAATAACTATAGGCCATATCCTTATAATAATGGTAACGGTTATGCTAATTCTTATGGGAATTCTTACAACAATAATAGGAATACACCCCCTGGACTTGAAGCTATACTTAAATAATTTATTAGTACACAAACTGCCTTTAACAAATCTGTTGAGGAAAAGCTCAATAAAATTGATATTCTTGCTTCTAAGGTTGATAGTCTTGCCTCTGATGTTGATCTTTTGAAATCGAAAGTTATGCCTAATAGGGATATTGAAAATAAAATTGTTACTACAGCAAATGCCATCCAAGTTAGAATTAATGAGAATATAAGATTAATGGCTGAACTGCGTGCTAGGTGGGATAGAGAAGAAAATGAAAAACTAGCTAAAGAGAAAAATGTAGCTAAAGTTTGGACTATTACCACCACTAGCAATGCTAATGATTCACATGTTGCTGCACCTCCTACTATCAATGATAAAATAATTGGTGTTGGCAATGTTACTACTCCTAGTGCAAAGCGCGCAAAATTACCTGAAACTGCTAAAACTGCTGAAATTGCCTGTGATAAAACTGCTGAAATTTTTTCCAACATTGGGGATGATGATCCCATTGCTTTAGATTGTAATGATCTAGATTTTGCTGATTGCCACATCTCTGAAGTTATAAAGTTCTTACAAAAACTTGCTAAGAGTCCCAATGCTAGCGCTGTAAACTTGGCTTTCACAAAACATATTACAAATGCTCTCATAAAAGCTAGAGAAGTGATGCGGGGTGGCCTTTGGTCACCTCCACACCAAGACCAACAAGTCCCCCAAGTGGACCGATGACACGAGCCCGAGTCAAGGCTCTACATGATGAGGTGAACTCGCTCCTCACCACCCTTGATCTTGGTACCCCTTTGGATGGATTGCTACCTCATGCCGACGTGCTATGTGTCATTAGGTACAAGGCGCATCAAGACCCCGGAGAGGAGGAGGCGCCAAGGTCAAGGGAGGGAGAGAAGCAGCTGGACATGGAGATGATCATGAAGCCGAAGCCGACGTCGCTCGAAGCGCTCCAAGGAAGAGACGGACGCTGGCCGGTCCAGGACCCGGTCGGACCGGACCCACAACCGGACGCCCCGGTCACAGGCCCGGTCAACCGGGCGCAAACCGGGCCAGCTCCCTCGTACCGGGCGACGACCGGACCCAGGACCGGAAACCTCGCAGATTTCCGGTTTGCGCCCGGTCGACCGGACCCCTGACCGGACAGCCCGGTCACTGGCCCGGTCAGACCGGACCCATGACCGGACAGCCCGGTCCCAGGCCCGGTCTGACCGGACACCAACCGGATCTGACGGAAATGCCCCACCAAACTGCCTTAACTTATCCCTTCGCGTACCTGTTCGCCCTTGTTGGCCATGTGTGACTATATAAGTAGCTGGAACCCCTCATTAGCTCTTTAGACTTGTTTTGAACTCAAACCTACCTTTGAGCTTAGTCTCCCTTGGGTATCATCCCTCTGTAATCAAGGCACCTTGGTTGTTGACTTTGATCTTGTTGATTGAGATTCTAGTACTTGTTACTCTCTCTCACTCACCAAGCTCTTCCTCTGCAATCCCAATCTCTCTCCGGGAATTCTGCCACGTGCCTCTTCCTCGGAGATTCTATTGGCGTGGTCCATCGAGCCACGGAGGTAAGCATCGGGTGTATCGGGTTGGTGTGCATGCGTGAGTCTCGGAGTTCCTCGTACCCGTCGTGTTCTTCGTGTTCCTCGCGTTCTCCCATCTCTCTCCTTGGTTTCGAAGTCAATCCGCGAGATCGGGCCACACACGGGGTCTTAGACCTCATCATATGGTATCAGCAGCTCTTGGTTACCGCGGATTTGACCCTCCACCCACCCGATTTCGTTTCTAGAAATTTTTTCCAAAAAATAGCCCCAAATTGCCTCTTGACCGATCTGTGATTTCGTTGCGTTTTGAGTGGTTTTGGTCCATGGATCTGGTGTTGTTGTGCTTGATCTACTATTTCCCCAACTTTGAGCCTCCAATTCCATCGTTTCCCTTCGATTTGGTCGATTTGGTTTTGGTTTGGGGAAGAACAGGAGAGAGAAACGTCCAGCCCGCGAAATCCGGTCGAGCACCCGGTCAACCGGACCCACGACCGGCCGGGCCAGCCCAGAACCCGGTCGACCGGGCGGAAACCGGACAGGCCGGTCCAGCAGCCGGTCCAACCGGGCCCCAGACCGGGCGCATCTTCGCGCCCTCCTTCGACCTCGACGTCCGGCGATCTCCACCACCACCACCACCACCACCACCATCGCAGGTATAACTTGCAGCTGTCACCTTGTAACCCCTCTTCCTTTTGCGATCTATCCCATCGAGCATTGCTTGTCTAGTGTTGCGAGACATTGCACGTGGCCCCGCATTGTGAGGTGTGTGTGTCGTGTTGAGTAAGGCATCCAAGCAAACACTCGTGTGGCAAGATAGCAAAAGCGATGCTAACGCTAACATAGTGCATGAAAAAGCCCCAAAAATACAAAAAGAGTGCGAGTAGCACCATACATCCATACATCCATACATCCATACGCCCATACATACAAAAGTGTCCAAGTGCCACCAAAGATACAAACGAGTGCAAGTGCCACCATATACAAAAGAGAAAAAGCTTTTAAGCAAAGAGAGATACGAGAAGAGAGGCCGCGTGCGAATCTAGTTGTCTCTTCTTTTGCAACCAAAGCTTTGCCTCTCCTTGTGTTAGTGTGACACCGAGCATCCGTACATACACTTTTCCGCTCACTTTTGGTTGCACTAACCCCGCTTATCTCGTGTGTGTGTTCCACAACTTTTCCGTGTTTATAGTGATCTTCACATTGACATTTGGATTTTTGGACCTTACCCACTTTTAACAACATACTCGATCTTGGATTTGTCTTTTGGCTTTCCACAACACTCGCCTAACACCATATTTGCTAGCTTTTGCATGTGTTCCCGATACACTTGATCTTGCTTTCGGCTTGGTGGATTGCCTCAATACTATCTTACCTTGGTAAGAGTGCGAGGTAGTCTCCTTCCACTAACATACACAACATAGTTCTTGTCTTTGCATCATGGATAGGAGCGGAGATGATGCAAGGGATGGAGAAGTCCTCCGCAACACCGAGAGGTTGGCTACTCAACACAACCTATGGACGCAACGCCAAGAGTTCAAGGAGCAACTCACACTCTTCGAGACACGCATCGATGAGCAATACGATGAAGTGGCACACAACTTCTCCCTTGTGAACCAAGACTTGGCTCTCCTTCGCGAAGCTACGGACAACTTGAATGGCCAAATGGCGGCCAATGATGCGAACATGGAGCGGCGCATGGATAGCCTCGAGCGCGCCATCACCAACTTGGGTCGTCATCGCCGACACCGCTCTACTTCTTCATCATCAAGTTCGTCACAAGATTACTACTCTCATGGTCACCGTTCGTCCTCAAGCTCCTCCTCAAGGAATGAAGACCATCATCGACCTCATCGCTCACATGCTCGTCATGAAGACTCTCGCTCCAACTCTAGGCGAGGAGAAATCCATCGCCATGCTCGTCCTCAAGAACGTCCTCCACAAGATCGTCCTCAACCGGATGGCCATGCCCACCATGGGCGTGACGGCCACCCACATGACAACGTCTTCCACAACATGGAGCCACATGGTGATGCTCAAGGCCATGGACATCAAGACCAACCGAGGCGTGATCTCCGCAATCATCCTCGCCATGACCAACGTGGAAGAGGAGACCCACAACATGAACAAGATGAGAGGGCCATCTTTGGGCATCGTCAACCACCTCATCAAGATCTTCAACCACATCCTCACTGTGAACCAAGTGAAGCAAGTGTGCACCTCCAACGCCAACCCAATGCTATGGTTGGCCGTAGAAGACCTCCTATTCCTCCTCAAGCCGCAAGAGATGAAGGTGCCCCTCCTCGTCGAAGAAACTTGGAGGATGAAGAGAACATGTTTGGAAGACTCAAGTTCACCATGCCAAAGTTCAAGGGAGAAGAAGATGCCGAGGCCTACCTCTCATGGACACTCAAGGTTGACAAGATATTCCGCATCCACAACTACTCCGGTGCCAAGAAGGTGGCTATGGCGTCTCTTGAGTTCGAGGACTACGCAAACACTTGGTGGGAGCAAGTCCTCACTCGTCGAGAAGAGAAGGGTGAACCTCCAATTGACACTTGGGAAGAAATGAAGAAAGAGATGCATGCTCGCTTTGTCCCCACGCACTACATGACCGACCTCTTCAACAAGCTCCAAAAGTTGAAGCAAGGCACCAAGACCGTTGAGGAGTTCTACAAGGAGATGGAGCTCACTATGATGCGAGCCAACATCCAAGAGTCCGAGGACCAAACCATTGCTCGTTTCTTCAATGGCCTCAATTACCCCATCAAGAGGATCGTCGAGTTCCAACCATACTCCAACATGGTTGAGTTGGTCCATCAAGCGTCGAAGGCCGAGCGCCAAGTGATTGAGGACATCAAGTACTCCAAGGCCAAGACCTATTTCTCCTCCAAGCTTGCTACATCGACTCCTCCTACTACATCAACTCCTCATGCTACAAGTGCCAAGGCCGACGTGTCCTCTACAACATCCAAGAAACCGACTATCCAAAGTCGCATGAAGCAAACGGTCTCCTCCACCGCCTCCTCTAAGGCATCCACGGGACCCTCTAGTGTCACTTGCTTCAAGTGTGGCACCCAAGGTCACAAGTCGTTTGAGTGCAAGAACACCAAGGTCATGATCACTATGGAGAATGGTGATATCGAAACGCTTGATGAGGATGAATATGAAGCCCTTGTGCAAGCCGCCGTGGAAAGTGAAGAAGCTTATGAGCATGAAAGTGGAGAAGATCCTCTCTTATGTGAGCATGACCCAAGTCCCTCACTTGTGGTTACAAGAGTGCTAACAACACAACCTCATGATATGGAAGAACAACGGTGCAACATCTTCCAAACCCGTGCCAGAATTGGTGGCAAGTCGATCAAGGTCAACGACAAGAAGTTCGAGTTGCGCCCGATGACTCCTAGTCAAATCATCGCGGATAATGCAAAGGCTCTAGCGAGGGCACAACTCCACACACACCATAGTGAGATGAGAGGAGAGGGAGCGACCCACCACAAAGATAGTGAGCGCCACAAGCCATATATGAGTGAGTCCAAGAGTGTCCTTCTAGCCACCAAGAGTGAGTGGAGAGAGCTCCAAGAGAACCCATCCACCATATTGCACTATGTGCTCATATGCAAGGGACCATCATCGGCGACTAACGACTTAACCAACATTCCTTCGTCTTTGTTGTCTCTTTTGAAGGAGTTTCAAGACGTCTTCCCCGACGAGCTCCCTCATGGACTACCACCGCTTCGAGGCATCGAGCACCGCATCGACCTCATACCCGGCGCTCCGCTTCCAAACCGTGCCGCCTACCGCACCAACCCCGAAGATACAAAGGAGATCCAACGCCAAATACAAGATCTCCTCGCTAAAGGGTACGTTCGCGAAAGCCTTAGCCCTTGTGCGGTTCCCGTGATTCTTGTGCCTAAACCGGATGAGACGCAACGGATGTGTATGGATTGTCGCCCCATCAATGCCATTACCGTCCGTTACCGCCATCCCATTCCGCGTTTAGATGATATGCTTGATGAGCTTAGTGGTGCCACGATTTTATCTAAAATCGATTTGCGTAGTGGTTACCATCAAATCCGCATGGCTATTGGTGATGAATGGAAAACGGCATTCAAGACCAAACTCGGTCTATATGAATTGCTCGTTATGCCTTTCGGTCTTTCCAATGCTCCATCTACTTTCATGCGCCTCATGAATCACATCTTGCGTCCTCTCATTGGCAAGAGTGTGGTTGTCTATTTCGATGATATTCTCATCTATAGCAAAAGTCTCGAGGACCATGTGCAACATGTGAGAGAGGTCTTGTGCATCTTGCGTCATGAAAAGCTTTATGCTAACCTCCCCAAATGCACCTTTGCTCAAAACAAATTGGTTTTCCTTGGATTTGTGGTTTCCGCTAATGGGATTGAAGTTGATTCTTCCAAGGTGGAGGCCATCCATAATTGGCCTACTCCTACAAATGTTGGCCAAGTCCGAAGTTTTCATGGACTTGCCGGGTTTTACCGCCGCTTTGTGAAATATTTTAGCACCATTGCTTGCCCTTTGAATGAGCTTACCAAGAAGAATGTTCCGTTTGTTTGGGGCAAGGCCCAACAAAATGCTTTTGATGAGTTGAAGAAACGCCTTACCGAAGCTCCCCTTCTTGTTCTTCCAAATTTTGCCAAAACTTTTGAGATTGAGTGTGATGCAAGTGGGCTTGGTATTGGTGGTGTTCTTGTGCAAGAGGGCAAACCCGTGGCATACTATAGTGAGAAGTTAGATGGCGCACGCCTCAAATATCCTATATATGACAAGGAGCTCTACGCTTTGGTTCGTGTTCTTGAAGTTTGGCAACACTATATTTGGCCAAAAGAGTTTATCATTCATTCCGACCATGAGTCCTTAAAATATTTGAAAAGCCAACACAACTTGAACAAACGACATGCAAAATGGGTCGAGTTCATTGAATCCTTCCCATATGTGATCAAATACAAGAAGGGCAAGGACAATGTTGTGGCGGATGCTCTTTCCCACAAAAACACCCTTTTGCTAACTCGTTTGGATTTTCATGTTTTGGGACTTGAAGAGATCAAAGAACTCTATCCTTCCGATTCTTTCTTTGCTCCAATTTTTGAGAAGTGCTCCATTGAACGAGGAGTGGATGATTTCTATTTGCATGATGGCTACTTGTTTAAAGCTAACAAGATTTGCATTCCCGAGTCTTCGCTTCGAAAATTGCTTTTGCAAGAGTCACATGGAGGTGGTCTTATGGGACACTTTGGTCGAGAGAAGACATATGCCATGCTCTCAACCCACTACTATTGGCCAAGAATGTACCGCGACGTGGAACGCCTTTGCCGCCGGTGCACTACATGCTTACAAGCTAAGTCTACCTCCAACCCTTATGGTCTTTACACCCCATTGCCTATTCCACATGCACCATGGACGGATATTAGCATGGATTTTGTTCTAGGATTGCCTCGCACTAAGCATGGTCATGATTCTATATTCGTGGTAGTGGATAGATTCTCTAAGATGGCTCATTTCATACCTTGCCATAAGAGCGACGATGCTTCACACATTGCTTCATTGTTTTTCGGGGAAATTGTTCGCCTACATGGAGTACCGCAAAGCATTGTGTCGGATCGAGACGTCAAGTTCATGAGTTATCTTTGGAAGTCGCTCATGGCCAAGTTTGGAGTGAAGCTCTTATTCTCATCATCCTCGCACCCGCAAACGGACGGCCAAACGGAAGTGGTCAATCGAAGCCTCTCCACCGTTCTACGCATCCTCGTGAAGAAAAACTTGAAGTCATGGGAGGAATGCCTTCCACACGCCGAGTTCGCCTACAACCGCGCCAAGCACTCGACTACATCAAGGAGTCCCTTCATGGTCGTCTACGGGTTTGAGCCGCTCACGGCACTCGACATACTACCGCTCCCCCTTCATGAGCGGATCAACATGGATTTCGACAAGCGCACCGCCGCCGTCAAGAAACTTCATGAAGAAACAAGAGCTACCATTCAAGAACATGTGCTTCGTCAAGCCAACCGCATCAACGCCAAGTAGAAGGAACGCATATTTCAAGAAGGCGACCTCGTTTGGATCCACCTCCGGAAGGAAAGATTCCCTCATGACCGCAACTCGAAGCTCAAGCCAAGAGGAGATGGTCCCTTCAAGGTCCTCAAACGCATCAACAACAACGCTTACGTCATCGACATCCCACCTCCAAGTACTTGGTGAGCAACACATTCAACGTGGCGGACTTGTCGCCATATCATGAAGATGAGGAGGCACAAGAGTCGAGGACGACTCTTTCCCAAGGGGGGGAGATGATGCGGGGTGGCCTTCGGTCACCTCCACACCAAGACCAACAAGTCCCCCAAGTGGACCGATGACACGAGCCCGAGTCAAGGTTCTACATGATGAGGTGAACTCGCTCCTCACCACCCTTGATCTTGGTACCCCTTTGGATGGATTGCTACCTCATGCCGACGTGCTATGTGTCATTAGGTACAAGGCGCATCAAGACCCCGGAGAGGAGGAGGCGCCAAGGTCAAGGGAGGGAGAGAAGCAGCTGGACATGGAGATGATCATGAAGCCGAAGCCGACGTCGCTCGAAGCGCTCCAAGGAAGAGACGGACGCTGGCCGGTCCAGGACCCGGTCGGACCGGACCCACAACCGGACGCCCCGGTCACAGGCCCGGTCAACCGGGCGCAAACCAGGCCAGCTCCCTCGTACCGGGCGACGATCGGACCCAGGACCGGAAACCTCGCAGATTTCCGGTTTGCGCCCGGTCGACCGGACCCCTGACCGGACAGCCCGGTCACTGGCCCGGTCAGACCGGACCCATGACCGGACAGCCCGGTCCCAGGCCCGGTCTGACCGGACACCAACCGGATCTGACGGAAATGCCCCACCAAACTGCCTTAACTTATCCCTTCGCGTACCTGTTCGCCCTTGTTGGCCATGTGTGACTATATAAGTAGCTGGAACCCCTCATTAGCTCTTTAGACTTGTTTTGAACTCAAACCTACCTTTGAGCTTAGTCTCCCTTGGGTATCATCCCTCTGTAATCAAGGCACCTTGGTTGTTGACTTTGATCTTGTTGATTGAGATTCTAGTACTTGTTACTCTCTCTCACTCACCAAGCTCTTCCTCTCCAATCCCAATCTCTCTCCGGGAATTCTGCCACGTGCCTCTTCCTCGGAGATTCTATTGGCGTGGTCCATCGAGCCACGGAAGTAAGCATCGGGTGTATCGGGTTGGTGTGCGTGCGTGACTCTCGGAGTTCCTCGTACCCGTCGTGTTCTTCGTGTTCCTCGCGTTCTCCCATCTCTCCCCTTGGTTTTGAAGTCAATCCGCGAGATCGGGCCACACACGGGGTCTTAGACCTCATCAAGAAGAGAAACTAAAACTTGAAACTTCTATTCCTAGAAAGCTAGAAGATGGTTGGGAGCCCATCATTAAAATGAGGGTCAATGATTTTGATTGTAATGCTTTATGTGATCTTGGTGCAAGTATTTCTGTTATGCCTAAGAAAGTCTATGACATGCTTGACTTGCCACCATTGAAAAACTGTTATTTGGATGTTAATCTCGCTGATAATGCTAAAAAGAAACCTTTGGGGAGAGTTGATAATGTTCATATTATGGTTAACAATTACCTTGTCCCCGTTGATTTTGTTGTCTTGGATATTGAATGCAATGCCTCTTGCCCCATTATATTGGGAAGACCTTTTCTTCGAACCGTTGGTGCTACTATTGATATGAAGGAAGGTAATATTAAATATCAATTTCCTCTCAAGAAAGGTATGGAACACTTCCCTAGAAAGAGAATGAAGTTACCTTATGATTCTATTATTAGAACAAATTATGATGTTGATGCTTCGTCTCTTGATGTTACTTGATATACACTTTCGCGCCTAGCTGAAAGGCGTTAAAGAAAAGCGCTTATGGGAGACAACCCATGTTTTTACTACAGTATTTTTGTTTTATATTTGAGTCTTGGAAGTTGTTTACTACTGTAGCAACCTCTCCTTATCTTAGTTTTATGTTTTGTTGTGCCAAGTAAAGTCTTTGATAGTAAAGTGAATACTAGATTTGGATTACTGCGCAGAAACAGATTTCTTTGCTGTCACGAATCTGGGTCTAATTCTCTGTAGGTAACTCAGAAAATTAAGCCAATTTACGTGAGTGATCCTCAGATATGTACGCAACTTTCATTCAATTTGGGAATTTTCATTTGAGCAAGTCTGGTGCCTCGATAAAATCCATCTTTACGGACTGTTCTGTTTTGACAGATTCTGCCTTTTATTTCGCATTGCCTCTTTTGCTATGTTGGATGAATTTCTTTGATCCATTAATGTCCAGTAGCTTTATGCAATGTCCAGAAGTGTTAAGAATGATTGTGTCACCTCTGAACATGTTAATTTTTATTGTGCACTAACCCTCTAATGAGTTATTTCGAGTTTGGTGTGGAGGAAGTTTTCAAGGATCAAGAGAGGAGTATGATACAATATGATCAAGGAGAGTGAAAGCTCTAAGCTTGGGGATGCCCCGGTGGTTCACCCCTGCATATTCTAAGAAGACTCAAGCGTCTAAGATTGGGGATGCCCAAGGCATCCCCTTCTTCATCGACAACATTATCAGGTTCCTCCCCTGAAACTATATTTTTATTCCGTCACATCTTATGTGCTTTGCTTGGAGCGTCAGTTTGTTTTTGTTTGAATAAAATGGATTCTAGCATTCACTGTATGGGAGAGAGACACGCTCCGCTGTAGCATATGGACAAGTATGTCCTTAGGCTTTACTCATAGTATTCATGGCGAAGTTTCTTCTTCGTTAAATTGTTATATGGTTGGAATTGGAAAATGCTACATGTAGTAATTCTAAAATGTCTTGGATAATTTGATACTTGGCAATTGTTGTGCTCATGTTTAAGCTCTTGCATCATATACTTTGCACCCATTAATGAAGAAACACCTAGAGCTTGCTAATTTGGTTTGCATATTTGGTTTCTCTAAAGTCTAGATAATATCTAGTATTGAGTTTTGAACAACAAGGAAGACGGTGTAGAGTCTTATAATGTTTACAATATGTCTTTTATGTGAGTTTTGCTGCACCGTTCATCCTTGTGTTTGTTTCAAATAAACCTTGCTAGCCTAAACCTTGTATCGAGAGGGAATACTTCTCATGCATCCAAAATTCCATCATTCACCTTTACATGGTATTTCTCCGCCATTCCAAAGTAAATTGCTTGAGTGCTACCTTTAAAATTACATCATTCACCTTTACAATATATAGCTCTTGGGACAAATAGCTTAAAAACTATTGTGGTATTGAATATGTACTTATGCACTTTATCTCTTATTAAGTTGCTTGTTGTGCGATAACCATGTTTTCTGGGGACGCCATCAACTACCCTTTGTTGAATATCATGTGAGTTGCTATGCATGTCCGTCTTGTCCGAAGTAAGAGAGATCTACCACCTTAATGGTTGGAGCATGCATATTGTTAGAGAAGAACATTGGGCCGCTAACTAAAGCCATGATTCATGGTGGAAGTTTCAGTTTTGGACATATATCCTCAATCTCATATGAGAATAATAATTGTTGCCACATGCTTATGCATTAAAGAGGAGTCCATTATCTGTTGTCCATGTTGTCCCGGTATGGATGTCTAAGTTGAGAATAATCAAAAGCGAGAAATCCAAAATGCGAGCTTTCTCCTTAGACCTTTGTACAGGCGGCATGGAGGTACCCCATTGTGACACTTGGTTAAAACATGTGTATTGCGATGATCCGGTAGTCCAAGCTAATTAGGACAAGGTGCGGGCACTATTAGTATACTATGCATGAGGCTTGCAACTTGTAAGATATAATTTACATAACTCATATGCTTTATTACTACCGTTGACAAAATTGTTTCATGTTTTCAAAATAAAAGCTCTAGCACAAATATAGCAATCGATGCTTTCCTCTTTGAAGGACCATTCTTTTTACTTTTATGTTGAGTCAGTTCACCTATTTCTCTCCACCTCAAGAAGCAAACACTTGTGTGAACTGTGCATTGATTCCTACATACTTGCATATTGCACTTGTTATATTACTCTATGTTGACAATTATCCATGAGATACACATGTTATAAGTTGAAAGCAACCGCTGAAACTTAATCTTCCTTTGTGTTGCTTCAATACCTTTACTTTAATTTTTTGCTTTATGAGTTAACTCTTATGCAAGACTTATTGATGCTTGTCTTGAAGTACTATTCATGAAAAGTCTTTGCTTTATGATTCACTTGTTTACTCATGTCATTACCATTGTTTTGATCGTTGCATTCATTACATATGTTTACAAATAGTATGACCAAGGTTATGATGGCATGTCACTTCAGAAATTATCTTTGTTATCGTTTTACCTGCTCGGGACGAGCAGCACTAAGCTTGGGGATGCTGATACGTCTCCGACGTATCGATAATTTCTTATGTTCCATGCCACATTATTGATGATATCTACATGTTTTATGCACAATTTATGTCATATTCGTGCATTTTCTGGAACTAACCTATTAACAAGATGCCGAAGAGCCAGTTGCTGTTTTCTGCTGTTTTTGGTTTCAGAAATCCTAGTAACGAAATATTCTCGGAATTGGACGGAATCAACGCCCAGGGTCCTATTTTGCCACGAAGCTTCCAGAAGACCGAAGGAGAGTCGAAGTGGGGCCACGAGGTGGCGACACAACAGGGCGGCACGGCCCAGGCCCTGGCCGCGCCGGCCTGTGGTGTGGGCCCCTCATGCTGCCTCTTTACCTGCCCTTCCGCCTACAAATAGCCTCCGTCGCGAAACCCCCAGTACCGAGAGCCACGATACGGAAAACCTTACTGAGACGCCGCCGCCGCCAATCCCATCTCGGGGATTCTGGAGATCTCCTCCGGCACCCTGCCGGAGAGGGGATTCATCTCCCGGAGGACTCTTCACCGCCATGGTCGCCTCCGGAGTGATGAGTGAGTAGTTCACCCCTGGACTATGGGTCCATAGCAGTAGCTAGATGGTTGTCTTCTCCTCATTGTGCTTCATTGTTGGATCTTGTGAGCTGCCTAACATGATCAAGATCATCTATCCGTAATGCTATATGTTGTGTTTGTCGGGATCCGATGGATAGAGAATACTATGTTATGTTAATTATCAAGTTATTACCTATGTGTTGTTTAAGATCTTGCATGCTCTCCGTTATTAGTAGAGGCTCTGGCCAAGTTTTCGCTATTAACTCCAAGAGGGAGTATTTATGCTCGATAGTGGGTTCATGTCTCCGTGAACTGCGGGAGTGACAGAAACCCCTAAGGTTATGGATGTGCTGTTGCCACTAGGGATAAAACATTGATGCTATGTCCGAGGATGTAGTTATTGATTACATTACGCACCATACTTAATGCAATTGTCTGTTGTTTTGCAACTTAATACTGGAAGGGGTTCGGACGATAACCTGAAGGTGGACTTTTTAGGCATAGATGCATGCTGGATGGCGGTCTATGTACTTTGTCGTAATTCCCAATTAAATCTCACTATATTTATCATGACATGTATGTGCATTGTTATTCCCTCTCTATTTGTCAATTGCCCAACTATAATTTGTTCACCCAACATGCTTTTATATTATGGGAGAGACACCTCTAGTGAACTGTGGACCCCGGTCCATTCTTTTATACTGAAATACAAATCTGCTGCAATACTTGTTCTTTACTTGTTTTCTGCAAACAATCATCTTCCACACAATACGGTTAATCCTTTGTTACAGCAAGCCGGTGAGATTGACAACCTCACTGTTTCGTTGGGGCAAAGTACTTTGGTTGTGTTGTGCAGGTTCCACGTTGGCGCCGGAATCTCTGGTGTTGCGCCGCACTACATCCCGCCGCCATCAACCTTCAACGTGCTTCTTGGCTCCTCCTGATTCGATAAACCTTGGTTTCTTTCTGAAGGAAAACTTGCTGCTGTGCGCATCATACCTTCCTTTTGGGGTTCCCAACGAACGTGTGAGTTACACGCCATCAGGGATAAATGAAGGAAATCATGCAATGCCATGGACTTCACGTTCTTGTGCCAAAATCCTACTCTCTCATGATCAGTTTAATAGACACGTATGCAGTTTAAGACAACTTTAATCATTTGATCAACAAAATATAAAGTATATACCTAAAAAAGTCTATACCATTAAATTCGTAGTTGAAAAAGGTTTCCAATTGGTTGTGTGCCTGTTAAACCGTTCCTGTGGAGTGTGTTCTGAATGATATAATATATTTTTTAAACGACTGCAAAAGAGGTCGTTATCATTCTTTAATTAAGGAAAGAAAGTTGCTAGGTTAGTAAGAAGAAAATCATGCCACAACTAAAAAAACTGATAAATGGGGGTTTGTTACTTAGAAGGTTTAATCATTACACCCGGTCTCTATATAACTAAAATGAACACAGCTGATCAAATCTAGACGAACAAAAGATAAAACAAAAAAGACGTGGTACAAGTAATTCTCATAGAAACGGTATAGGCGCCTAAGGCGATGGAAAACTGATTCAAAGAATACGCTAACATCCATGTTACATAAACATATCCTCCTCTGTATTCTCCAACCGTGTAGACGCCTCCATAAAATAGGTCGCGATTCTTCACACACTGTAAAGACGAGACATTAACGGAGCAAAGATGTGACCATGAATTTTTGTCTTTAAAAGCCTTGTCATTACTATATAGTTATAGCGACCAAAAAAGGACAATCACTTCCACCCTAGTAAGTAATTTAAACCTATCATCCACAACCTTTAGCCAATTTCTCCGTATAGTAACAACGCTACGTGGCGGGTATAAGGTAGAACCTAGTTGGATGACTGACCATATAAATCTAGAAAATTTGCAATAGAAAAATAAGCGTTTAATAGTCTCGTCATGATGACAGAATACATACTTTGTGCTTTCATGCCAAATGTGTTTCACAAGATTATCTTTGGTGAGAATTACTCATCTACGAATAAATCATGCAAAAATCTTAGTGTTTAATGGAATCTTCATTTTCCAAGTTTTCTTCTTATTATCAACTAAGATATATGGCATGATTAATTAAGGCTCTATACATGGAGTTCTTAGAGAATTTACCACTCTCATGTGGATTCCGTCAAAATTCATGAGTCTCTCGCATTAATTGAATTGAAGATAAACGTTGTAGCAAAACATTCCATGATTCAAGTCTGGAACCAACAAGATCTATTTTGAATGTCACATTTGGTGGGGAGGACGCTAACACCTTAGCAATTATATGGCTTTTGTGGTAGACAGTATAATACCCCTCGATTTTTATTTACTTCGTGTTCTAGTTTTAGTTGAAGTCAAATATTGTTAAGTTTGACCATGAATATAGGAAAAAAAATCAGCGTCCATTATTCGAGATATATGATGTGAAAAAAGTCTATTTTTCGTCCTTCAACTTTTACGCAAGTTTACTTTTGATCCCAAATGTTTCATTTGGTCCAAAAGAGACCCTAAACTTTACCAACTTGTTCAAACGTCTGGTTCTGCCGATATTTTTTGAAAAAGATATGAAACATAATGAACCAGTATGAAAACCATGGTGAAAATACCCAACCTTTCGCCAAAATAAATTGTACCGAGCCGGTTTCAGCCAAAATAAATCTCCAATCTTCTGGCTTGAGTAGGTCACCATAATTTATCTATTTACTCAACATCGGCATACGTTGCTCGTCTGAGATCCCGATTGTCCACTGCGATGTCCACCAGACCACCACTAGATCAAGCTGGATGTAGCGAAACGCACAACAATTTTTCAATTACCTTTGTGGTTGAAAATGGAGATGATGTTCCTATCGGTCTGCAATTGTGATGAATAATGCAGTTCAACCTCTCAGTCCCTTTCTGCCCTCACATACGCCCAGTGGGCGCGTCTGGTCGGGCGGTATGCAGAGGTTAATGACGGCCCTACTAGGGCTGCTGCTGCCCTTTACGTGAGAATCACTGAACGGCAGAAAGACGAGGCTGCCATGGCAGGTTAGTTACCATCCTCTTTTTCTTGCTCACGCGTGAGTTGGATTCAAGGTTCTGGTCTAGGACTAGTTTTGTTCCGGTCTGATTTTTGTTATTTCTTCAACCTTGGTTTTCATCTATGAAAGAAAATCAGAAGAAGTGAACGGGATGGCAAAATTTAGGGTCTATTTTGTACCAAATAAAATATTTAGGACGAAAAGTGAACTCTGCACAAAGTTGAAGGATGCAAAATGGACTTTTTTCGTATGTAATATGAAAAGATACTTCATAACACTTCCGATACTATAGATTTTGCATTGTAGATGTTGCAAGTTTTTCTAAATAATTAGTCAAACTTTATAAAATTTGGCTTTGACTATACCTAGAGCGCAAGTATGTATAAACATAGGGTGCCAAGTTGGATTTTATTTTTGGAGTGTACCATTACCTAGAAACTTATCTCCCTATAACCTAATTTTTGAATCATCCTAAATTATGAAAGAACCATATGTGAAGAAGAATTTCTTCGTCACCATTAGGCTGGCCTGGAAATGCGAGAGTACTGGTTTTCAATAAACTTGGGACAAAGGAAATGAGACTATATATTTTCTTTTTAGAAAAGTTTATCATAATCCATCTTCGGTAAGAAGCTTAAAATGCTATTTACCTAGAAGAATTATGTTCTTGACCTCAAGGTCATGAATAGTGAGCCCTCCTTAATCTTTAGGACGGCTGGCTACATTTAATTTAGCCAGTCGGTATTTCTTTTGTTACAATCGCCTTTCCAAAAGAACTTCTTCGGAAATAATACAATCACTGCAAGACTCTATTAGGTAGCTAGAAGAAAGAAATCAAATACAATACCATATTACTTGGTACCGAATTAATAAGGACTAATCTTTTGCAAGGGATAATAATTTTCATCTCCTACTACTTAATCTTTTGTGTAGCCTCTGCTCAACATGTTTCCATTCAACATTTATGAGTCTCTGATAATGTATTGGGATGCCTAAATAACTATATGAAACTGACTTCAGCCACGGTCAAAAAGATTCGCATAAACGGTGGCCTCATCTTTAGCCTTACTAAAGCAAATTAATTCACTTTTGTGGAATTTATTTTCAGTCATAATAGTTGTTCGAAAGCTAATAGAGTCAGTTTCAGGTTTTTTGCTTTTTCTCATGTCCTATTAAGAAAATCGTATTGTCGGCATATTGAAGGATAGCCAATCCATCATCCACAAGGTGCGGAACCACTCCTTCAGTTTGACCATCATCTTTTGTACGATTTATGATTGTGGCTAATATATCAACAACTATATTAAATAGTGTGGTGCTAATGGAGGAACACCTTGGGAGTGGTGTTTTGGCTCATGAGAGAATATGCTTCCTATTTTCAAATTCATCTTAGAAACATTTTGAAATGTAAAAAATGGAAATAATTCTCACGTACACGTTCACGTCCTACGTGTCCACAAAGTCGTTTCATGAAAAATCGACTTGTCGTGTGGCGTGTGTAAGAAACACAAAAAATATGGATTTTTCACAAAACTTGACGAACACACATATATTATGGAGATGCACTTGTAGAATTTTTTGTCAAAAAACTTCGACACTTCGAAATATGTTTTTTTTGGTAGACAGAGCATTTGCAACCATGATCTGAATTGAGTTTCCGGCTCTCCTTGTATTAACTATTTTTTTATTTGGAAATATATGCCAAAGTCATATTTAACTTTGATGGCCAAATTCTCTCTGAAAAACAAAATTATGAATGAGAGCACATTACTCATAAGAAAAACCTTCATTAAGAAATGTTGTCGAAGGAAAGATCATTTGACTTTATCATATTATGAAGCCACGACTCAAATAAACAAGAGGACTACTCGCAAACCCCACATGACCACAAAATGGTCCGAAAAATGCTCTAATGGAAAAACCTGGACACGTTAGTCTCAACGACCCAGAGGTGCCGGAATGGCAACAACCAAAATGATGAGCCAATAGACTGAAAACCCTCCATCAAGTCTCGTCTTCCTTTGTAACATTACTCTTCTTGTTTACTTTTTTGAATGACTTATTTTTTAGTATGTTGTGTCCACAAATTTTTCTTTTTGCCTCGGTTGCTAGATCTAGGCCTTGCGGTCTCCAAGCAGGCTGCAAAATATTTTAGCAAAGATAGCCCGGTATCACGTGCCCAGTGCACTGAATACAACTACCTCATCACTCACTTTTTTTTTAAATAGACATATTATATATCAAGCCATTCTGAATAGACGTAACAACAAAAAGAACAAGGACATATTATATATCAAGCCTTTCTGAATTGATAACTAGGAAACGAAAAATCTACGAACACTAGTACAACATCACTATATAAGGAGTACTTATGCAGCGTGGTGGGTTCTTCAAAGAGACGATCTAAGCTCTAGGCGGAGGCTTACAATATGTATTTATAGATGGATATAATGATCCGCTCCTCTTGACCAAAACATTCCAGCAATATGTCACAGTCCTCTTGTTAGAAATTAGCCTCTCCCTTTTACATCAATTTAGATCACAAACATAACATAGGAGATAGATAATTTAATCCTTAATTAATTAACAACCAGTTCACAACTATATTTCTCCACGCTAAGCTTGGCAACCGCTCTCCGTATCTGTAGTTCCGTACGCATGCGCTGAGTCTGGCCGTATCTGTAGCATTGTCTGTCTTGCTGAACATCACGATGGCGATCGGGTGACATTAACGTATGGCGCACCTTGGCTAGGCGTGGAACAAAATGTCGAGATGGATGCAGCGGGGGAACTTCATCCGATCCTGACCGGATGTCGCCTCCTACTTACCCCTTCAAGACCAAATGGGTTGGCTGGTTATTTTCCCACTTCTCGCTCGCGCGCGCGAATCACTGTATGCAGCAGGAAGAACTAATCGTGTCAACTTAGATTTCCATTACCGGAGAACAGTTAGTTAACTGGATAGATCGATGGATTCCAACAGGTAGGCGGATCGCTCACGAGTCACGAGTCACTGATTGATTAGCTTAACCAAATCCTAACGTATTACTCCCTCCGTTTTTTACTACTTTTGCCCGTTTGATTAAACTACTATTCCCTTTATCCGGAAAAAGGATATCATAGATTTATCTAGACTATACAGTTCGAACTTTTAGCTAGAACCACAATTTTAACGCGCCCCAGTATATATGTGCAAACAGTGTGGTCCCCTGATAAGTTGTAGAGAAAGTCCTACCCCTCCGTCCCATCTTGTCGTGCTCCCTCATGTCCATAATATGTTACGTATATTTTTTTGTGCAAGTCAAAAATTTCAAAGTTTGATTAAGAATATAGAAAGAAAAATGGTACGAACATCTACTATACCAAATATATATATAAGGTGAAACTATATATCATGATACTTTTTATAGTATTAATTTGTCATTTTTTATGTTCATATTTTTATCAATATATATGATCAAAGTTTGACTTTGACTAAAATGTATATGGAATGCGTATTTTTTGGGCAAAAAGGGGGTAGTTTTAGTTTAGGTTTCAAATAAATCTATGAAAATAATTATGCAACCGATGGGGTAGTATAGTACGTGCAAGGATTTAAAACTGATGCAAAAGGCTGGGGAGCTTTCTCATTTCGAAAAAACAAGGACTTGAAACTGACCCGCGATGCATAACAGTGAGAAACGCGTATATTCCCTCGTCTGAAACTGAAGCATGCATTTTTCCCCAAGCACGGTTGCTTGATGGGAAAATTCTTACGCCGGGTGGACGCGCATCTGCGTTTCATATATGTAGAACTGCATGCTCTAACCAATGCAACCAAAAGACCAATCTGATGGAAGAGATTAGGCAATGCATTTATACTTCAACACTCCCCCTCACGTGTGGCTCCCTCAGGCCTAAACGTGGACCGAAAGTGGGCTGCAATATTTTTTATTTTATATTGCGCCAGCCGGGTCTTGAACTCAAGACCTCTTGGCTCTGATACCATGTAGAAGGAGAGAGAGGGAGGAGAGATTACGGAATATGATGGATGTTGTATTGCGCCTCATGGGCGAGTATATATAGGGTACAAGACTTGAAGGCTAAGAAGCTCTCCTAGAGATAAGGCAGGAGATGAATGACAAATCCTATACAAATCCCGTGACATCTAATACTACCTAATATATCTCTAACACCCCCCCGCAGTCGTAGCGGTAGCGACGTGAACAAGAGTAGCGTCGCGGACGGTCAGACTGGAGAAGAAGCTGGTGAGGCGCAGGCGAGGTGGTAGTCCTTTGTGCCGATGTCGAGGTAGCCGAGAGCGTGGGTGCTGCAACCTTGGTCGAGGGAGCCGCGCGAGGGATTGCCGTGGTCGATGTCGTGGGCGGGTGCCGGTGTCGATGTAGCCGCAAGCGCGTAGTGCGCGAGGAGAGTGACGGAGACGCGTCGAGGTAGTCGTGGAGGTTTGTCGATGCCGAAGTCGATGCAGTCGGAGCCGTCGAGGACGAAGTGCAACCATAGTTTTGCCAGAACCAGGCACACGTCGGGGACGAAGGCATACTTCGGTTTTGCCAGAACCGAGTACACATAGAAGAAGTCGGTGACGCGGTCGAGGCAGTCGTAGAGGCGATGCCGAAGAAGACGTTGTCGAAGCCGATGAAGACGAGACGTCCGACGCGAGTTTGCCAGACTCGGGAACATGTCGGGGATGAAGGCACTTCCGGTGTTGCCAGTACCGGGCATGCGAGGGTAGGGAACATTAAAAAGTGCGCGCCATGTCGGAGTAGACTAGTAGAGGAGGTCTCGACGACGAGTGTCGGAGAAGAGGAGCAGGTGGTGTAGTCGGGGAAGAGGCGAGTCTCGACGACGGGTGTCGGAGTAGAGTAGCAGGTGACGTAGTCGGGGAAGAGGCGAGGACGCTGGCGGCGAAGCTGTAGTGTTCGAAGACGTAGAAGGCGGCTAACCCAGCGGTGACCAGGGGTGGTCATGCTGGACGCCTAGACGGGCGTTGCGGTGGTCGGCGAGCTCAGCGCGACCTGGAGCGGTTGGCGAGCCCAGCGGCGACCTGGGGTGGGGGCGCGGCGGACGAAGTAGGCGAGGAAGACCCAGCGGCGTGACGAAGACCATGCGCGGATGGAGGCGACCCGCGCCGAAGGGGCGGCGCTGTGGTGGCCTCGGACATCGACGCGGGGGGGACGGCGAAGGCGACCGCGTGCGGCGACACCACGGCCTGAGGGGCCGGCGTAGCTGCAGGGCGCGAGTCGGTGCAGCGGCGGGACGCCACCAGCGACGTACTTGCCTCAGAAGGAGCGTCGTTGGCTAGCAGCGTGGACCAAAGGCGGCGGCGCTGCGACCCGAAGGGGCGGCGCTGCGACCCGAAGGGGCGACGCAGCGGCAACCTGATGCTCAATCGGTGGTATGCGCGTGCTCGGGACGTGCTTGGCGGAGACGTGTGCGGGGTCGGTTGATCAGACCGACGGCGGCGCTACACGTGCCATGGCGTAGACTACGCGCCGCAGATCGGAGTCGTTGGCGACGTTATCGTTGATGTCCTGGGCGATGACGGCGAAGACGAACCGGCGATGGAGACCGTGCAGGCGAGACAGCCTGCTGCATCGCACGTAGGGGCGCCCCGTGGTGCGGCGCGTGCGGCTGTGCCGTGTGGTTGATGGCCGGTGCAGGTCGATGCCATTGTTGGAGTAGAGGCGCAAGAGGACGACGGCGATGGGCGACTCAATCCGATCTATGATCGGTAAACCAAAAAAGAAAAAACGCCGGTCGAGCGACCGGCGACGCAAAAAAAAAACCAATCTACGGATTGGAAAAAAATGACTCGAGGGCAGCGGATCAATGGATCGGCGGACGAACCCTCATACGGGTTGCGCAACCCCCGGAGTAGGCCATGGAGATTGACCTCCCCGGGGGCGGCGCGGGCGGAAGCGCGAGCGGCGGCTAGGTCAAGGAGCGTGCCGCTCTGATACCATGTAGAACTGCATGCTCTAACCAATGTAACCAAAAGACCGATCTGATGGAAGAGATTAGGCAATGCATTTATACTTCAACACTCCCCCTCACGTGTGGCTCCCTCAAGCCTAAACGTGGACCGAAAGTGGGCTGCAATATTTTTTATTTTTTATTGCGCCAGCCGGGTCTTGAACTCAAGTTCTCTTGGCTCTGATACCATGTGGAAGGAGAGAGAGGGAGGAGAGATTGCAGAATATGATGGATGTTGTATTGCGCCTAATGGGCGAGTATATATAGGGTACAAGACTTGGAGGCTAAGAAGCTCTCCTGGGACAGAGAGCCATCTCGATCAGAGATGTGGATAGCCATGGTGTCAAACGAAAAAAATCCTACGTTGGAGCCGTACGTAGACTTTAACTGGAAGACCGCAGAGATGATCTAGGGTTTGTAAGGCGACATGTTCGTACATGTGTGCCCCTTTTCAGATACAAGTAAACGGTCACGTAAAGAAAGTAACCAAATCCAAATATAAAGGTCCATGTCAACCACAGTATCTCAGTCCGGTGCCCCTTTTTTCCAGGAACCTTCACTGCCTCTCCCTATCTCAAAATTATCCTGCGCCCCAATTAATATACTGACCAACTTTCTCAAGCAACGATACACAAGAGGAAACCCCAAGGCGCGCCCAAGCTAATCAGAGCCCCATGTGCCTCAATTTGATCCTTCCCGCCTTCCGTAAGCCACGATAAAATTATTCGTAGTATTTGGCACATTCCGGGAACCTGCACGGGCGAATCCACTGACACAGAAGCGCAGCAATATCTTGAAACAAGAATCCTCACTCTGACCTTGTATTCTTGCGGCGCCACACCCCTATATATAGAAGGCTCCGGCATCAAAGCCCCACTCACCTCCTCATCTCAAGCTACCGCACAACTTGGTTGTGAATTGATTGCTCAGTCCTCTTCATCATATCATCAAAGCCACAGGAGCAGCTAGATCGAGATTCATTGTTATGGATACACTAGTAGAAAAAGAGGCTTCCGTCCACCCCCATTAGTCCCGGAAATATTTGAACCACGATTAAAGGGGGCTTTAGTCGCGGTTCGGGAGGCGACCTGCGACTAATGCTCCGTCCGAGACGAAAGGGTACCCCTTTAGTCGCGGTTGGTAACACCAACCGGGACTAAAGGGCTATGGAGGGATGCGGCCGGCGGAAAAACCTTTAGTCCCGGTTGGGGACACCAACCGGGACACCAACCGGGACTAAAGGTTTTCCGAGTTTTTTACTCCCACGCACCCTGCACCCCCCCCCCCTCGTGGATCGCCTTTTTTTGGTTTTGTAAAATACAAAAGAAAATGATAGAAAATTCAAAAAAAAATGTTTTCAGATTCTTGTATGTTATGCAACCTACTATTCGGAGAAATTAAGAAATTCGAATTTTCACTTTTTTGCAAAAGAAGTTTAAAAAATAGTAAAATCGCAATAACTTTTGCATACGACGTCGGAAAAAAACATATAATATATCAAACAAATTATGGGAAAAAGTTACATCCGAATTCACCGGGGTTCATCCGGTTAGCCAATTTTTAGATTCTCAAAATTCCAAATGAAAATACGAAAGCAGGAAGATTTTAGTTTTTGCTATAAATTACGGAGTTTATATTTTTTAAATTTTTCAAAAAAATAAAATTAATAATTGCATCCAGCATAAAGATTACTATTACTTTTACCCAATTTTTAGATTTTCAAAATTTTAGGTTTTATGTTTAGCAAAAAAAATATTTAAAAAAGTAAAAAAATTAAAAATAATAAAAATAATAAAAATTAAAAAGTTAATATTTATTTATTTATTCACGATTATTATTACATCATTATTTTTGTTTATGAAAAAAATTATTTCAAATTCAAACAATAAAAAAATGTGAGATCGACCAACATGTTAATATGATTGATATGATACTAGTCTCTATAGGTTTTTAGTGCTTGTGCGCTGCCGTTTAACCCCACCATATTGCCTATGATGTTCCTCTTGCGCCCTCAAAGTCCCCTGCGTGCCTCAAGTACAAAGGACGACTAGTTGACAAATGCTTATACGTCTTGAAGTCCTGTTAAGTACGAACCCGTACTTATTGCTGCTTCTACGGGACATAATCGGGCAGGTATGAAGATATGTTCGATGAAGACGACGTTAGCAAGGTTACCCTTCCGGCTTGGCCTGGGCAGGGTTATGGACGCCATCGTTTATCTTCAGGACTCTTAGTCCAATTTGTATCTTGTCCGTACTCGGACACATTCGACTTTCTGTATGATTTGGATCTTTGTATTGTATCTATTTGTATATTGACTCGTTGGAGTCGTTGTTGTAATATATTTGTTCCTTGTGGGTTCTATTGTAATCCTGTTGTAATGTTACCGCTCGTGATTGTTTCCACCCGCATCGCGTGCATGCTTCGGCGTGTACGAGGCGCTTGGTGGTGCGTCTCCTAAAATCGATATCGTGCGGATTCCGGCGGATTCGCTGGGATCCTCATGGTATCGGTTTTGGGGCGTCACACTAGGTTTGGCTCTAGCATGTATTTGCATGCTCTGTCAAGCCCTGATGATCATATGATCATCAATTTCTTGGTGGTTTCCTGCTAATCTATGGTTGTGCCTCCTTGGGGCTCCTCCTTGTGTCTGTGTGACATTTAAGCCTGTGCTGAGGCATGCTTTTGCTTGCTCCAGCACCTGCTGATGCTTGCTGTGTTCATTTGGCTCATTTGTTAGTGTTCCAGTTACTGGTTGCTTGTGTAATTCATTTATCTGTATAGCTTATCATGATTTAATGGATAAATAAGATGAACTGCTTGCAGTGATGAATCTTATGATTAATTTGATTGAGCTAGAGGGATACCGACAATTGTTGGGGACCGCTCTTCTTTGAACCCATTTGGGTGATGATAAGTGTGCATGGCTTGATGGTTTAAATGATGGTGTGATTGAGGTGGCCTCAACAGCAATTCCTTGCTGTTTTGGTAGCTCCCACCTCAGGTGGCTTGCTGTTTATGGATAAATGCTTGCTGGTTGATCATATTTGATTGCCAGTAGCTTTTGATGTTGACAAATACTTGCAGAAAACTTATATTTCTGCAGATCTGATGGTGTAGCTAGCTGTTAGGTGCTAGGTGACTCTGGTTGGCTAAATAGGATCAAATCCTTGCTGGATTTCCTTGGTTGTGTCACTGTGCTGACACAACCAGTGTTCCCTTGGGTGATTTCCTGCTAGCTGATACGTCTCAAACGTATCTATAATTTCTTATGTTCCATGCTACTTTATTGATGATACTCGCATGTTTTATACACATTATATGTCATTATTATGCATTTTCCGGCACTAACCTATTGACGAGATGACGAAGAGCCAGTTGCTATTTTCTGTTGTTTTTGGTTTCAGAAATCCTACAAAGAAAATATTCTCGGAATTGGACGAAATCAACGCCCAGGGTCTTATTTTTCCATGAAGCTTCCAGAAGACCGAAAGGATTACGAAGTGGGGCGACGAGGCGACGTCACGCCAGGGCCGCGCTGCCAAGGGTGGGGCCGCGCCGCCCTGTTGTGTGGCCCCCTCGTGTCGCCCCTAAACCTACCCTTCCGCCTACTTAAAGCCTTCGTCGCGAAACCCCCAGTACCGAGAGCCACGATACGGAAAACCTTCCAGAGACGCCGCCGCCGCCAATCCCATCTCGGGGGATTCAGGAGATCGCCTCCGGCACCCTGCCGGAGAGGGGAATCATCTCCCGGAGGGCTCTTCATCGCCATGATTGCCTCCGGATCGATGTGTGAGTAGTTCACCCCTGGACTATGGGTGTAATATCCCAGTATTTGGGGTTACAAAAATAGAGAAAACAGATGTGTGCATTGCATTCATGCATAGAAAATCCGGGGAATTTTCGCGCTTTAAAGTAAAACAGTCACAGTAACTGAAGTTTCACTTGACCTTGGTGGAACTGAAGTAGCTCATCAAGTCCAGTGCTATAAACCTCAATGTGACTTTGTTTAAACCTTGGTTTGGGTAGAGATGATTTGATCTAAGGGGTTAGATCAAATGGAATTAAAACCAACACAAGAACATATTAATCAAGGATCAAGTACTTGATCTTATTAAAGATCATAATATGGTATTCCTTGCCATAACATATGAACATCTATTCAATTGGAAATCAAGTAACAATAAAATGGAGAAACCATTCTTGACTTATCTTTTCCATGTCTTCAACAAATACATATTCCTACCATGAACCTCATGGTATTTCTTGAACTAAACTCTTGAACTTAACACCAACAAAAGCTTATCTTTAAACCCTAGAGATGGGAGAGGTATATAACCATCAAAGAGATAAGAAACAAACTCTAAATTATTAACACTTAAAAGTTGAGCAACTACCTTGGGGTACAATTGAATTCACTTTAAAACTAATTACCAAATATGGTAAAAACAAGGACCTAAGTGCATAAAAGCCACACATTCTGATTTTAAGCATAATTTATTAAATATGTGGAATATCATAAAACTAAATTCATTTGCATTACGAATTATAGTTCAAACTATTTGAATAAAATAAACCATGAGTATTTTGAAACTCATATGCTCATGCCTTGTTGAAATCAAACATCACCATTCAAAATTAGGGTATAATCCTTGTCTTTGACATTTTATTCCCAATTACAATATAAATACAATCACATATGATATAGTGACTCACCCACAAGCATAAAATCATTCCCAAGACATTTAGTAACAAAAGCCACTTGGCCATCCAAAAACAAATCACATGAGAGGATAATCATCATGCCACATAGGATGAAAATATCTACATAACTTGAATCCCAAGCTATGTCACCTCATGCTTAAAGGATTGCTATGGATGAGAGCATGACAACCAAGCACCTTACTCCTCAAATCAAAGCAAGAGTCATCCACCTATGTGTCATGTTATTAGAGCATGCCCAAGCCTATAAAAGGAACCCTCTACTTCATTCATTTCATCATCTTGCACCATGATGCAAGAAAACCAACACATTGAGCCACTCCATAAAATAGTTAGGATCAAGATGAAGCAGCTAGGAGGTGGAGGCATGCCACAAGATGCAGGTTTATCAGAATTCCTGAAGAACAAGCTACAAAAGATAGCAAGGTAGAATTCTTAGGCAGACCACATGCTTAGATAATCATATCATCATTCCTTGAGTAGAAACCTAGATTATAGTGCAAGTCCTTGTAGAGTGAGAGGGGTAATTGGTATAACCATATCCAAATAACTCTAGTGATACTTTAGGAAGTCCATACCATGCATGATCCTCACCATGGGGTAATGATCATAAACCCTAAGAACTTGAAGTAGAAGACATTAAGAATAAATGGATCATATCTAATTCATGACCATGCTATAGAGAAATAGAAGAATAAGCCATAAATTCAATCCTATATAATAAGTAGATATCATTCACCACATGAAATCATAAGGAGGTAACTAGTAAGCAACCCTAGGCTTATATCCCAACCTTAACTTGTGAACCACTTGGTGATCATAAGTAGAATCCTAGCACATATATATATATATATATATATATATATATCCCATTCATTCCTCAATTTAAGCGCCTAAGAAAACCTTAGAATCAAACTCAATACTTTATATGGTGAGAAACCATTCATCATTCTAACCAAAGTTAACTATAAAAAGCACCATAGCTACTTTAGTTACTTAAATAATAGATTAAGGATATAAAATAAGTCTATTGGTATAAGATAGAATCAATTCTCAGATCATTACTAATTAAAGGAGAACAACAACAATTAAGCAAGTAACCATATTACCTTGGTTAGGGAAGACCAAACCTTAGCTAAGACAATATGATGTCACCTTATCTCTACAACCAAGAAGTATATCTAAACCCTAGTTTATGTATCACTATGGTGATCACAATATAAACCTAAGCCATAATTGAGATTGAAACCAATTACCATCAGGTTGATACCAATAGAAACCTAGTATGGCACATTAATAAAATCTTAAGCTTCAATTATTGAACCTAATACATTTGGGGCTTACATAAAGTCATGTGCAATTGACCAATTACTCAAATATGAAGCCAAGTCATAATAATAACTTCCAAAACAATTGGAAGAGGAATAACCAACTCTAATTGCTCAACGGGGAGTTATCTCATGAATGAAAAAGGAAATTAAAACTAATACCTAAATTCTTGCCTAATTAAAAATTGTAGCAAGGCCACATATATATATATTAATGTTTACTCAAGAACAATGCAGTAACATAATGATTTTCTTATTATTCCTCATGAAATTGCAGTTATCAAACACCTGCAAAATAGAAAAGGATTCAAATTTGAATTTAAAACAGAATGCAAATTAGAAAAGGAAAACAGAAAATAAAAACAGAAATGGAAAAAGAAAAGAGAGGAGAAAATCTCACCTGGACCTCCTCTGGCTGCAGCAGCCCACCAACACAGCCCACCAAGCAGCCCATCAGCACCAAGCCAGCACAGCCCAACCCAGCCCAGTACCTCTTCGTTGAAAAATCAACGAGAGGAGCTCGTCCTCATCCCTTCCTCCCGCATGGAGGCCAGCGAGACGCCGTGGCCATCTTCCCCTCGGCGCTGGCAGCCTCTCCTCGACCGACGGCGTGACGAGGCGCGCCCTGGCGCCATATAAAAGCCCTAGAACGAGCCCTAGCTCGCTTTCTTCTTCCTCTGCTCAAAATTCCCCAATTTCTGAAACCCTAGCTCGCTCCGGCCATCTTCATCGCCGCCGGTAGAAACCTCCCCAGGTCAAGCCGTAACCACCATCGGCACCGCCATGCTCGACATGCTCTTCTTGCAAAAGGAATCGAGCCATGGTGATCCGTAGCGCCGTCGTCAACCTCGCCTCTCCGACGGCCGGCGCCATTAAATCCGACGAACCAGACCACCATTGACCTCGCCGTCAAGCGCGTCATGCTCCTGGTGAGCTTCTGATCTCCCTAGCATGCTCGCCGAGTTCAATTGCACGCCGTAGCTCCACCGCGTCGATTAGCCCGTGATCACTGCCGCTGTACCTCGCCGTCGGGCACGCTCCGGTGACCAAACCGGAGCGGCGTGATGGCGTGTATTTCACACGTTCGTTGGGCAACCCCAAGAGGAAGGTATGATGCGCACAGCAGCAAGTTTTCCCTCAGAAAGAAACCAAGGTTTATCGAACCAGGAAGAGCCAAGAAGCACGTTGAAGGTTGATGGCGGCGGGATGTAGTGCGGCGCAACACCAGAGATTCCGGCGCCAACGTGGAACCTGCACAACACAACCAAAGTACTTTGCCCCAACGAAACAGATGAGGTTGTCAATCTCACCGGCTTGCTGTAACAAAGGATTAACCGTATTGTGTGGAAGATGATTGTTTGCAGAGAAAACAAGTAAAAATAAGTATTGCAGCAGATTTGTATTTCAAGTATTAAAGAATGGACCGGGGTCCACAGTTCACTAGAGGTGTCTCTCCCATAAGATAAAAGCATGTTGGGTGAACAAATTACAGTCGGGCAATTGACAAATAGAGAGGGCATAACAATGCACATACATGACATGATAAGTATAGTGAGATTTAATTGGGCATTACGACAAAGTACATAGACCGCCATCCAACCGCATCTATGCCTAAAAAGTCCACCTTCGAGGTTATCATCCGAACCCCTCCAGTATTAAGTTGCTAACAACGAGACAATTGCATTAAGTATGGTGCGTAATGTAATCAACAACTACATCCTCGGACATAGCGCCAATGTTTTATCCCTAGTGGCAACAAGCACAACACAACCTTAGGGGTTTCGTCACTCCCCTAGGTGTCAATGCAAGCATGAACCCACTATCGAGCATAAATACTCCCTCTTGGAGTTAAAAGTAAAAACTTGGCCGAGCCTCTACTAGAAACGGAGAGCATGCAAGATCATAAACAACACATGTGTAATAACTTGATAATTAACATGACATGGTATTCTCTATCCATCGGATCCCGACAAACACAACATATAGAATTACGGATAGATGATCTTGATCATGTTAGGCAGCTCACAAGATCCAACAATGAAGCACAATGAGGAGAAGACAACCATCTAGCTACCGCTATGGACCCATAGTCCAGGGGTGAACTACTCACTCATCACTCCGGAGGCGACCATGGCGGTGTAGAGTCCTCCGGGAGATGAATCCCCTCTCCGGCGAGGTGCCGGAGGAGATCTCCGGAATCCCCCGAGATGGGATCGGCGGCGGCGGCGTCTCCGGAAGGTTTTCCGTATCGTGGTTTTTCGCATCGGGGGTTTCGCGACGGAGGCTTTAAGTAGGCGGAAGGGCAGAGTCGGGGGCCGGACGAGGGGCCCACACCACGAGGCGGCGCGGGCCCCCCTTGGCCGCGCCGCCATGTGGTCCGGCCACCTCGTGGCCCCACTTCGTATGTTCTTCGGTCTTCCGGAAGCTCCGTGGAAAAATAGGCCCCTGGGTCTTCGTTTCGTCCAATTCCGAGAATATTTCGTTACTAGGATTTCTGAAACCAAAAACAGCAGAAAACGAGAACCGGCACTTCGGCATCTTGTTAATAGGTTAGTTCCAGAAAATGCAGGAATATGACATAAAGTGTGCATAAAACATGTAGGTATCATCAATAATATGGCATAGAACATAAGAAATTATCGATACGTCGGAGACGTATCAAGCATCCCCAAGCTTAGTTCCGCTCGTCCCGAGCGGGTAAAACGATAACAAAGATAATTTCTGAAGTGATATGCCATCATAACCTTGATCATACTATTTGTAAACATATGTAGTGGATGCAGCGATCAAAACAATGGTAATGACATGAGAAAACAAGTGAATCATAAAGCAAAGACTTTTCATGAATAGTACTTCAAGACAAGTATTAATAAGTCTTGCATAAGAGTTAACTCATAAAGCAATAAATCAAAGTAAAGGTATTGAAGCAACACAAAGGAAGATTAAGTTTCAGCGGTTGCTTTCAACTTGTAACATGTATATCTCATGGATAATTGTCAACATAGAGTAATATAACAAGTACAATATGCAAGTATGTAGGAATCAATGCACAGTTCACACAAGTGTTTGCTTCTTGAGGTGGAGAGAGATAGGTGAACTGACTCAACATAAAAGTAAAGAGAATGGTCCTTCAAAGAGGAAAGCATCGATTGCTATATTTGTGCTAGAGCTTTTATTTTGAAAACATGAAACAATTTTGTCAACGGTAGTAATAAAGCATATGAGTTATGTACATTATATCTTACAAGTTGCAAGTCTCATGCATAGTATACTAATAGTGCCCGCACCTTGTCCTAATTAACTTGGACTACCGGATCTTTGCAATGCACATGTTTTGACCAAGTGTCACAATGGGGTACCTCCATGCCGCCTGTACAAAGGTCTAAGGAGAAAGCTCGCATTTTGGATTTCTCTCTTTTGATTATTCTCAACTTAGACATCCATACCGGGACAACATGGACAACGAGATAATGGACTCCTCTTTAATGCATAAGCATGTGGCAACAATTATTATTCTCATATGAGATTGAGGATATATGTCCAAACTGAAACTTCCACCATGAATCATGGCTTTAGTTAGCGGCCCAAAGTTCTTCTCTAACAACATGCATGCTCCAACCATTAAGGTGGTAGATCTCTCTTGCTTCAGACAAGACGGACATGCATAGCAACTCACATGATATCCAACAAAGAATAGTTGATGGCGTCCCCGAAACATGGTTATCGCTCAACAAGCAACTTAATAAGAGATAAAGTGCATAAGTACATATTCAATACTACAATAGTTTTTAAGCTATTTGTCCCATGAGCTATATATTGCAAAGGTGAATGATGGAATTTTAAAGGTAGCACTCAAGCAATTTACTTTGGAATGGCGGATAAATACCATGTAGTAGGTAGGTATGGTGGACACAAATGGCATAGTGGTTGGCTCAAGTATTTGGGATGCATGAGAAGTATTCCCTCTCGATACAAGGTTTAGGCTAGCAAGGCTATTTGAAACAAACACAAGGATGAACGGTACAGCAAAACTCACATAAAAGACATATGGTAAAAATTATAAGACTCCATACCGTCTTCCTTGTTGTTCAAAACTCAATACTAGATGTTATCTAGACTCTAGAGAAACCAAATATGCAAACCAAATTAGCAAGCTCTAAGTATTTCTTCATTAATGGGTGCAAAGTATATGATGCAAGAGCTTAAACATGAGCACAACAATTGCCAAGTATCAAATTATCCAAGACATTATAGCAATTTACTACATGTATCATTTTCCAATTCCAACCATATAACAATTTAACGAAGAAGAAACTTCGCCATGAATACTATGAGTAGAGCCTAAGGACATATTTGTCCATATGCAACAGCGGAGCGTGTCTCTCTCCCATAAAGTGAATGCAAGGATCCATTTTATTCAAACAAAACAAAAAACAAAAACAAACCGACGCTCCAAGCAAAGTGCATAAGATGTGACGGAATAAAAATATAGTTTCGGGGGAGGAACCCGATAATGTTGTCGATGAAGAAGGGGATGCCTTGGGCATCCCCAAGCTTAGACGCTTGAGTCTTCTTAATATATGCAGGGGTGAACCACCGGGGCATCCCCAAGCTTAGAGCTTTCACTCTCCTTGATCATATTGCATCATACTCCTCTCTTGATCCTTGAAAACTTCCTCCACACCAAACTCGAAACAACTCATTAGAGGGTTAGTGCATAATAAAAATTCACATGTTCAGAGGTGACACAGTCATTCTTAACACTTCTGGACATTGCATAAAGCTACTGGACATTAGTGGATCAAAGAAATTCATCCAACATAGCAAAAGAGGCAATGCGAAATAAAAGACAGAATCTGTCAAAACAGAACAGTCCGTAAAGATGGATTTTATTAGGCCACCAGACTTGCTCAAACGAAAATGCTCAAATTGAATGAAAGTTGCGTACATATCTGAGGATCATGCTCGTAAATTGGCGTAATTTTCTGAGCTACCTACAGGGAGATAGACCCAGATTCGTGACAGCAAAGAAATCTGGAACTGCGCGAGTAATCCAAATCTAGTACTTACTTTTCTATCAAAGACTTTACTTGGCACAACAAAACTCAAAACTAAGATAAGGAGAGGTTGCTACAGTAGTAAACAACTTCCAAGACACAAATATAAAACAAAAATACTGGAGTAAAAACATGGGTTGTCTCCCATAAGCGCTTTTGTTTAACGCCTTTCGGCTAGGCGCGAAAGTGTAACTCAAGTAACATCGAGAGATGAAGCATCAACATCATAATTTGTTCTAATAATAGAATCATAAGGTATCTTCATTCTCTTTCTAGGGAAGTGTTCCATACCTTTCTTGAGAGGAAATTGATATTTAATATTACCTTCCTTCATATCAATAGTAGCACCAACGGTTCGGAGAAAAGGTCTTCCCAATATAATGGGGCAAGATGCATTGCTTTCAATATCCAAGACAACAAAATCAACGGGGACAAGGTTATTGTTAACCATAATATGAACATTATCAACTTTCCCCAAAAGTTTCTTTTTAGCATTATCAGCGAGATTAACATCCAAATAACAATTTTTTAATGGTGGCAAGTCAAGCATATCATAGACTTTTTTAGGCATAACAGAAATACTTGCACCAAGATCACATAAGGAATTACAATCAAAATCTTTGACTCTCATTTTAATGATGGGCTCCCAACCATCCTCTAACTTTCTAGGAATAGAAGTTTCAAGTTTTAGTTTCTCTTCTCTAGCTTTTATGAGAGCATTTGTAATATGTTTTGTGAAAGCCAAATTTATAGCGCTAGCATTGGGACTTTTAGCAAGTTTTTGTAAGAACTTTATAACTTCAGAGATATGGCAATCATCAAAATCTAAATCATTACAATCTAAAGCAATGGGATTATCATCCCCAAGGTTGGAAAAAATTTCAGCAGTTTTATCACAAGCAGTTTCAGGTAATTTTGCGCGCTTTGCACTAGGAGTAGAAACATCACCAACACCAATTATTTTACCATTGATAGTAGGAGGTGCAGCAACATGTGAATCATTAGCATTGCTAGTGGTGGTAATAGTCCAAACTTTAGCTACATTTTCTTTTTTAGCTAGTTTTTCATTTTCTTCTCTATCCCACCTAGCACGCAGTTCAGCCATTAATCTTATATTCTCATTAATTCTAACTTGGATGGCATTTGCTGTAGTAACAATTTTATTTTCAATATCCCTATTAGGCATAACTTTCGATTTCAAAAGATCAACATCAGAGGCAAGACTATCAACTCTAGAAACAAGAATATCAATTTTATTGAGCTTTTCCTCAACAGATTTGTTAAAGGCAGTTTGTGCACTAATAAATTCTTTAAGCATGGCTTCAAGTCCAGGGGGTGTATTCCTATTATTGTTGTAAAAATTCCCATAAGAATTAGCATAACCGTTACCATTATTATAAGGATATGGCCTATAGTTATTACTAGAATTGTTCCGATAAGCATTGTTGTTGAAATTATTATTTTTAATGAAGTTTACATCAACATGTTCTTCTTGGGCAACCAATGAAGCTAATGGAACATTATTAGGATCAACATTAGTCCTATCATTCGCAAGCATAGACATAATAGCATCAACTTTATCATTCAAGGAAGAGGATTCTTCAACAGAATTTACCTTCTTACCTTGTGGAGCTCTTTCCATGTGCCATTCAGAGTAATTAACCATCATATTATCAAGAAGCTTTGTTGCTTCACCAAGAGTGATGGACATAAAGGTACATCCAGCAGCTGAATCCAATAAATTCCGCGAAGAAAAATTTAGTCCTGCATAGAAGGTTTGGATGATCATCCAAGTAGTCGACTCCATGGGTTGGGCAATTTTTAACCAGAGATTTCATTCTTTCCCAAGCTTGAGCAACATGTTCATTATCCAATTGTTTAAAATTCATTATGCTACTCCTCAAAGATATAATTTTAGCAGGGGGATAATATCTACCAATAAAAGCATCCTTGCATTTAGTCCAGGAATCAATACTATTCTTAGGCGAGAGATAGCAACCAATCTTTAGCTCTTCCTCTTAATGAGAAAGGGAACAATTTTAATTTTATAATGTCACCATCTACATCTTTATATTTTTGCATTTCACATAGTTCAACAAAATTATTGAGATGGGCAGCAGCATCATCGGAACTAACACCGGAAAATTGCTCTCTCATGACAAGATTAAGTAAAGCAGGTTTAATTTCAAAGAATTCTGCTGTAGTAGCAGGTGGAGCAATAGGTGTGCATAGGAAATCATTATTATTTGTGCTAGTGAAGTCACACAACTTAGTATTTTCAGGGTTGGCCATTTTTAGCAATAGTAAATAAAGCAAACTAGATAAAGTAAATGCAAGTAAACTATTTTTTGTGTGTTTTTGATATAGCAAACAAGACAGTAAATAAAGTAAAGCTAGCAACTAATTTTTTTTGTGTTTTGATATAATGCAGCAAACAAAGTAGTAAATAAAATAAAGCAAGACAAAAACAAAGTAAAGAGATTGAGAAGTGGAGACTCCCCTTGCAGCGTGTCTTGATCTCCCCGACAACGGCGCCAGAAAAAGAGCTTGATGGCGTGTATTTCACACGTTCGTTGGGCAACCCCAAGAGGAAGGTATGATGCGCACAGCAGCAAGTTTTCCCTCAGAAAGAAACCAAGGTTTATCGAACCAGGAGGAGCCAAGAAGCACGTTGAAGGTTGATGGCGGCGGGATGTAGTGCGGCGCAACACCGGAGATTCCGGCGCCAACGTGGAACCTGCACAACACAACCAAAGTACTTTGCCCCAACGAAACAGTGAGGTTGTCAATCTCACCGGCTTGCTGTAACAAAGGATTAACCGTATTGTGTGGAAGATGATTGTTTGCAGAGAAAACAGTAAAAATAAGTATTGCAGCAGATTTGTATTTCAGTATTAAAGAATGGACCGGGGTCCACAGTTCACTAGAGGTGTCTCTCCCATAAGATAAAAGCATGTTGGGTGAACAAATTACAGTCGGGCAATTGACAAATAGAGAGGGCATAACAATGCACATACATGACATGATAAGTATAGTGATATTTAATTGGGCATTACGACAAAGTACATAGACCGCCATCCAACCGCATCTATGCCTAAAAAGTCCACCTTCGAGGTTATCATCCGAACCCCTCCGGTATTAAGTTGCTAACAACGGACAATTGCATTAAGTATGGTGCGTAATGTAATCAACAACTACATCCTCGGACATAGCGCCAATGTTTTATCCCTAGTGGCAACAAGCACAACACAACCTTAGGGGTTTCTGTCACTCCCCAGGTGTCAATGCGGGCATGAACCCACTATCGAGCATAAATACTCCCTCTTGGAGTTAAAAGTAAAAACTTGGCCGAGCCTCTACTAGAAACGGAGAGCATGCAAGATCATAAACAACACATGTGTAATAACTTGATAATTAACATGACATGGTATTCTCTATCCATCGGATCCCGACAAACACAACATATAGAATTACGAGATAGATGATCTTGATCATGTTAGGCAGCTCACAAGATCCAACAATGAAGCACAATGAGGAGAAGACAACCATCTAGCTACTGCTATGGACCCATAGTCCAGGGGTGAACTACTCACTCATCACTCCGGAGGCGACCATGGCGGTGTAGAGTCCTCCGGGAGATGAATCCCCTCTCCGGCAGGGTGCCGGAGGAGATCTCCGGAATCCCCCGAGATGGGATCGGCGGCGGCGGCGTCTCCGGAAGGTTTTCCGTATCGTGGTTTTTCGCATCGGGGTTTTCGCGACGGAGGCTTTAAGTAGGCGGAAGGGCGAGTCGGGAGCCGGACGAGGGGCCCACACCACGGGCGGCGCGGGCCCCCCTTGGCCGCGCCGCCATGTGGTCCGGCCACCTCGTGGCCCCACTTCGTATGTTCTTCGGTCTTCCGGAAGCTCCGTGGAAAAATAGGCCCCCGGGTCTTTGTTTCGTCCAATTCCGAGAATATTTCGTTACTAGGATTTCCGAAACCAAAAACAGCAGAAAACGAGAACCGGCACTTCGGCATCTTGTTAATAGGTTAGTTCCAGAAAATGCACGAATATGACATAAAGTGTGCATAAAACATGTAGGTATCATCAATAATATGGCATAGAACATAAGAAATTATCGATACGTCGGAGACGTATCACGGCGCCACCACCACCAGCATCGCCTCGTTGTCCTCGTTCCAACGCGCCCACACACGGCCTCGCGGGGGACCGGAATCGCCGGCGACCATCACCACTGCCCGCCGGCCACCGTACTCCTTGCCACGTCGGCACTGCGTGGCAGCTGACTCAGCCAGACCCCACCTGTCTATGTCTGTGAGTAGCACAGGCACGGGTGCGTTTAGTATTTTAGTTATTTTCAAGTTACAGAAAATGTCTGCAACTTTGAAGTAATTTAGAAAATTCAATTTAAGTCAGAAAAATATAAATGAGATATCAAAGTTCTTAGAAAGGAAAACTCTATCCAATAAAAATATAACATGAAATTTTTATTTTTAATAAAAATTTAATTGTTTTAAACTTAATAAATAAGCCTTTTCTTTTATTCTTAATTGAATTAAAATTCTATAATTAGGAAAACTTTCCAAAATAAATAAAAACCAGTAAATAAATAAAGAAAACATTAAAACTAAGTTTATTTATTTGTTAATTTGATAAATCCTTATTAGTAAGATTTAAACCCTGACTAATAATTACCCTAAATTATTAATTGTTCAAAAATAACAAAATGGCAAATCCAATATTAGTTTTATTTGCAAAGTTATTAATAACTTCATCCATAATGAAGTCATTAATCCAAGAACTAATTGACAATTAGGAAACCCTAAGTTCCATATTGAATTAAGAACACAAACCCATAATTTTATGTGGGATACTAAAACCCTAATACCATTAGGAACCCTATCTCCATTAATCCATATGAACCCTAAATTGTCCTAAACTTAAACCCCAGGGTATACCATGTGATCATGGTACTTTCTTTTAAATCATAGAACCATATAGCACCTAGATACTTGTCATGACCACATAAAATGAAGAAGACCTATTACTAATAAGATGGATATCCCATATGTTCATCTTCATCATACCTAAATAATCAAGTAGGGTCAACCAAGTGTAAACCCTAGATCCTATTACCAAGTCCATTATCCTTATTCATTCCTATTTAGCATCACACCAATGTGATGAACCTCAGGAGCAACTATGCCAAATCTTGAGCATTACCTAACCATATTCCACTAAACCCTACCAGTGTTGGATACTTATCAATCATCCTATTTAAGGAACCAATTATTCCTTACTTAATAGAACCAACAGTAAAACCTAGACCACCTCAAACCTAATTGATATACTTCTTATTATTTAAGAAGTATGTTCTTCAAAAGTTATTCTTTTGAAGTAAATAAAGAATCATCATCAACCCCGCTTATAAGGACCTATAAACCCTAGCTAGCTATCACCAACAAGATGAACCAATCTTGATAGCAACCTTGTATGAACAATTGCTTAGGATGCCTAGGCTTAACTCAACCTTACAAGCCCTTGGTGTTGATGAATCCAACTAGGTTGTGATCCATCTAATATCTACTCAAGAGCTAATGAGAACCATAGTTAACCATAGAACCCCACCAACCTAATTACCATACTTGTTCTTTATCAAAGAACATGTTCTTCAAAAGTTATTCTTTTGAAGTATATGATAATTAATCATTAACCATGCCATATAATGCTAAAACCAACCACTATTCATTACATGTTAGGATTATACCAAATATTATTGTTGTGTGCTATTAGTGTTATTATTATGATATATTACAACACCTGTTTATGATACCAAGCAACCAATTCTTAATAAGAACCTTGTTTGTGAATCACTCTAAAAGTGCAACACACCCTGAACTAATCAATACAACTTACTAATCCTAAATCATCGGGGTTAGGTCACATTTAGAGCGATTGCATCTCATATTTATGCATTATTGCATCCTTGCCAATCTTTTACACATCGTCCTTACCGGACGATGATGCTATTTCAGAATTTGGAGTTATTGCGTATCGAAGACCTTGCCTGCATAATCTTGCAGTCAAGAGAGGAAAGTTCATCACTTGCTCATGTCATTCGAGTATTTTTATCAAATTACTTGCAAAGTACTATGTTTATCACTATTGCATAAAAAGCAAAACCACTATTTTTCGTAACTATGAATATGACTAAGTGGTTGGCAATCGAACCATGGATTGTGTTGACATGGTGGAGGTTCCATTGCAATGGGTTTATATCCATCTAGGATTAAACAACAAATATCGTCCAGTGATTCTTGTGCCGTAGTACCCGTGTTAACCATAAGATCTGGAGTGGGACGGAGTAGTCAAAAGTGTTTCCACCTCTCGTTCATCAACGGATGCGCTTACCGTAGCAGTTGTATCTTGCGAGAACAACCGGAGGGTGGGGATCCCATTCTAATTCCCCACGGTAATGCGGTCTATGAGGGGTTGCAACGACCGGCGAAGGACCATGGTTGCGACCTGGTAATAGTCGAGGTCGGAAGGTATCCTTTGGATACGCTGACCGGCGAGGACCCAAGGTCGGAATTGCAACAAAGGGTGGGTGTTCGAGGTAGCGGAGGAACATGATTGGCTAGACCTTATACCGGGCCTCACACCAAAGGAAGTGTGGACGAGACTGCAACTCGGTTGGCACCAAGGTTAAGATCTCTTATGGGTAAAGCAACACACCTCTGCAGAGTGTAATGAATCGTGACATGTCACTCCCTGTTCCGGGATATGGAACTGCGAACGCTGCCGGAAAGGAACTCCATGAAGTTCTAGTAAACCGGTGAAGGCTGACGGACATAGTTCTTCTGAATAAAAGCAACCTTTTGAAGAAATGGTTATGAAAACCTGCATTGGTATTAGACTCTCTGGTCTAATGCTGTAGCTAGTGCATTAAACACCTCTTTCCTATAATGAACTTGTTGAGTACGCTCGTACTCATACCACTCTCAAATCCCCTGCTTAGATATGGAGGCATCGAAGGAGGATCTACAGTGCAACTCGAAGGCCGAGGATTCAATAACTACTTCAAGGGGCAGGACCCTGCCAGAGGAGTCAGATACCACATCCAATAAGGAGAAAACCTAGATTAGCAATAGAAAGGAACTAGCTTCCTAAACCTAGCTCCTATTTAGCTAGAATCTATTCATAGCCCCTATAGCTAGTCAAATACTCTACAAATAGAGTTCGTGATAAGATTAGACTACGAGTCGTTCTTCTGGAGTTTATTTACAGATTTACCTCATTGTAAAGTAGGAGGCTGTGCTGATCTTATGTAATAGAGTCTGTATGTAATTCTATAGACATGCCTTGGACCCGCATATGTTTCTGTTGTACCACTCTGAGCGATATAATACTAGTGAAACGGTGTTTCATTGGTGTTATATCAGACTTGCATACTACACCATGCAGTGGTATGCCGGGTCACCACAATGGGTCCATAGCAGTAGCTAGATGGTTGTCTTCTCCTCATTGTGCTATCATGTTAGATCTTGTGAGCTGCCTATCATGATCAAGATCATCTATTTGTAATGCTACATGTTGTGTTTGTTGGGATCCGATGAATATTGAATACTATGTCAAGTTGATTATCAATCTATCATATATGTTGTTTATGTTCTTGCATGCTCTCCGTTGCTAGTAGAGGCTCTGGCCAAGTTGATACTTGTGACTCCAAGAGGGAGTATTTATGCTCGATAGTGGGTTCATGCCTCCATTGAATCCGGGACAGGTGATGGAAAGTTCTAAGGTTGTGGATGTGCTGTTGCCACTAGGGATAAAACATCGATGTTTTGTCTAAGGATATTTGTGTTGATTACATTACGCACCATACTTAATGCAATTGTCTCTTGTTTGCAACTTAATACTGGAAGGGGTTCGTATGATAACCTGAAGGTGGAATTTTTAGACATAGATGCATGCTGGATAGCGGTCTATGTACTTTGTCGTAATGCCCTGATTAAATCTCATAGTACTCATCATGATATATGTATGTGCATTGTTATGCCTTCTTTATTTGTCAATTGCCCAACTGAAATTTGTTCACCCAACATGCTATTTATCTTATGGGAGAGACACCACTAGTGAACTGTGGACCCCGGTCCATTCTTTACATCTGAAATACAATCTACTGCAAACTATGTTCTTTACTGTTCTTCGCAAACAAACATCATCTTCCACCCTATACATCTAATCCTTTGTTTACAGCAAGCCGGTGAGATTTACAACCTCACTCTTACGTTGGGGCAAAGTACTTTGATTGTGTTGTGCAGGTTCCACGTTGGCGCCGGAATCCCTGGTGTTGCGCCGCACTACACTCCGCCACCAACAACCTTCACGTGTTCCTTGACTCCTAGTGGTTCGATAACCTTGGTTTCTTACTGAGGGAAAACTTGCTGATGTACGCATCACACCTTCCTCTTGGGGTTCCCAACGGACGTGTGTCTTGCACGCTATCAAGCTCTTTTTCTGGCGCCGTTGCCGGGGAGATCAAGACACGCTGCAAGGGAAGTCTCCCACATCCAATCTCTTTACTTTGTTTTTGTCTTGCTTTGTTTTACTTTATTTTATTTACTGCTTTGTTTGCTCTTATATCGAAAATACAAAAAAATTAGTTGCTAGCTTTACTTTATTTACTGTCTTGTTCTCCATATTAAAAACATAAAAAAATTAGTTACTTGCATTTACTTTATTTACCTTTTGTTTATTTCATCATGTTTCCTCCTAAGTACACTCTAAAAGACATACCGGTAGGACGAGGGTCTATCATTGGGAGAGATAATATAGAAGATTTTTTCACTCATGTTAGTACAGCTGAAGATTTTGAAGATAGACACTTGGTAGAACTTGCTCCTACTTATGAAATTGCTGCTGCTTCTTTAGTACACATGTTGGAAACTAAATTTGTTAATCTCAATCCTATAATTCAACATATGTTTCTTACACTCTGTGATATGGAGGAAGGAGAAAATAAAGATTTTGTCTTAGAAACCCTTCTTAAAGAATTTGGTGGTGTAGCAAGAGAGGCTAGAAAAGTCTTTATTAAATATAAGATGCTTGGCTCTTATACCAACTTTGCTAGTACCGTTGAAAAAATGGAAAAAGATAGATTAAAGTACACTAATACAGTTAATTGTGAACGGGAGATTAAGACATAAATACCTTGCAAGCTCCTAGGAATGCATGAAGCTCTAGAAAATTACTATGGTTGGCTTGTTCCTGAAAATTTGTTTGATGAGAATAGCAAGCCTAAGAGTAATGAAAAAGGAGCCTCTGAAACTTACATAGATAAGATACAATGCATAGTTTAGAAAACTCCAAACCCCTCTGTTGATGCTTCATCTCTTGATAATACTTGATTCACACTTTCTGCGCCTAGCTGAAAGGCGTTAAAGAAAAGCGCTTATGGGAGACAACCCATTATTTTACTTCTGCACTTTGTTTTATATTTGAGTCTTGGAAGTTGTTACTACTGTAGAAACCTCTCCTTATCTTTATTTTAATTGCATTGTTGTGCCAAGTAAAGTCTTTGATAGTAAAGTCAATACTAGATTTGGATTACTGCGCAGGAATAGATTTCTTGCTGTCACGAAATTGAGCCGCCCCTGCTGTAGAAAATTTAGAAAAATCTGCCAATTTACGTGCGTGATCCTCAGATATGTACGCAACTTTTATTCAATTTGTGCATTTTCATCTGAGCAAGTCCAGTGCCTATAAAAATTCGTCTTTACGGACTGTTCTGTTTTGACAGATTCTGCCTTTTATTTCGCATTGCCTGTTTTGCTATGTTTGATGGATTTCTTTGTTCCATTAACTTTCAGTAGCTTTGTGCAATGTCCAGAAGTGTTAACAATGATTATTTCACCTCTGAATATATGAATTTTCAATTATGCACTAACCATGTAATGAATTTGTTTTGAGTTTGGTGTGGAGAAAGTTTTCAAGGGTCAAGAGAGGAGGATGATACAATATGATCAAGAAGAGTGAAAAGTCTAAGCTTGGGAATGCCCCCGTGGTTTCTCCCTGCATATTTTAAGAAGACTCAAGCATCTAAGCTTGGGGATGCCCAAGGCATCCCTTCTTCATCGACAACTTATCAGGTCACCTCTAGTGAAACTATATTTTTATTCCGTCACATCTTATGTGCTTTACTTGGAGCGTCTGTTTGTTTTTGTTTTTGTTTTTGTTTGAATAAAATCGGATCCTAGCATTCCTTGTTTGGGAGAGAGACACGCTCCACTGTTTTGTATGAACACATATGTTCTTAGCTTAATTCTTAATGTTCATGGCGAAGGTTGAAACTGCTTCGTTTATTGTTATATGGTTGGAAACAGAAAATGCTGCATGTGGTAAATGGTATAATGTCTTGAATAATTTGATACTTGGCAATTGTTGTGCTCATATAGATCATGTTTAAGCTCTTGCATCATGTACTTTGCACCCATTAATGAAGAACAACATAGAGCTTATTAAAATCTGGTTTGCATGATTAGTTTCTCTAGAGTCTAGATATTTTCTGGTTAAGGTGTTTGAACAACAAGGAGACGATGTAAAGTCTTATAATACTTACAATATGTTCATATGTGAGTTTTGCTGTACCATTTTATACTTGAGTTTGCTTCAAACAACCTTGCTAGCCTAGCCTTGTATTGAGAGGAATTCTTCCCATGCATGCAAATCCTTGAGCCAAAAACTATGCCATTTGTGTCCATCATACCTACCTACTACATGGTATTTCTCTGCAATTCCAAAGTACATTACTTGAGTGCTACCTTTAAAATTCTATCCTTTGTCTTTGCAATATATAGCTCATGGGAAAATAGCCTTAAAAACTATTGTGGTAAAGAATATGTACTTATGTATCTTATTTTTTAATAAGTTGCTTGTTGAGCGGTAACCATGTTTCTGGGGACGCCATCAACTTTTACACCTTTGTTGAATATCATGTGAGTTGCTATGCATGTTCGTCTTGTCTGAAGTAAGGGAGATTTTCATGATCAAATGGTTTGAGTATGCATATTGTTAGAGAAGAACATTGGACCGCTAACTAAAGCCATGAATCATGGTGGAAGTTTCAGTTTGGACAATTAATCATCAATCTCTTATGAGAATATTATCTGTTGTTGAATGCTTATGCATTAAAGATGAGTCCATTATCTGTTGTCTATGTTGTCCCGGTATGGACGTCTAAGTTGAGAATAATCAAAAACGAGAAATCAAATGCGATCTTTCTCCTTAGACCTTTGTACAGGCGGCATCGAGGTACCCCTTTGTGATACTTGGTTGAAACATATGCTATGCAATGATAATCCATGTTAATCCAAGCTAATTAGGACAAGGTGCGAGCACTATTGGTATACTATGCATGAGGCTTGCAACTTATAGGATATCTTATACATAACACATATGATTTATTACTACCGTTGACAAAATTGTTTCTATGTTTTCAAATGAAAATCTCTAGCACAAATATAGTAATCCATGCTTCCCTCTGCGAAGGGCCTATCTTCTACTTTATTGTTGAGTCAGTTTACCCATTCCTTCTATCTTAGAAGCAAACACTTGTATCAACTGTGTGCATTGATTCTTACATGTTTACCTATTGCACTTGTTATATTACTTTGTGTTGACAATTATCCATGAGATATATATGTTGAAGTTGAAAGCAACTGTTGAAACTTATATCTTCCTTTGTGTTGCTTCAAAGCTTTCTACTAAGAATCTATTGCTTTATGAGTAACTCTTATGCAAGTCTTATTGATGCTTGTCTTGAAAGTGTTATTCATGAAAAGTCTTTGCTATATGATTCAGTTGTTTACTCATTGTCTTCACCATTGCTTCGAATCGCTGCATTCATCTCATATGCTTTACAATAGTATTGATCAAGATTATGATAGCATGTCACTTCAGAAATTATCTTTGTTATCGTTTACCTACTCGAGGGCGAGTAGGAACTAAGCTTGGGGATGCTTGATACGTCTCAAACGTATCTATAATTTCATATGTTCCATGCTACTTTATTGATGATACTCGCATGTTTTATACACATTATATGTCATTATTATGCATTTTCCGGCACTAACCTATTGACGAGATGCCGAAGAGCCGATTCGTTGTTTTCTGCTGTTTTTGGTTTCAGAAATCCTACAAAGGAAAATATTCTCGGAATTGAACGAAATCAACGCCCAGGGTCTTATTTTTCCACGAAGCTTCCAGAAGACCGAAAGGATTACGAAGTGGGGCGACGAGGCGACGCCACACCAGGTCCGCGCGGCCAAGGCTGGAGCCGCGCCGCCCTGTTGTGTGGCCCCCTCGTGTCGCCCCTAAACCTACCCTTCCGCCTACTTAAAGCCTTCGTCGCGAAACACCCAGTACCGAGAGCCACGATACGGATAACCTTCCAGAGACGCCGCCGCCGCCAATCCCATCTCGGGGGATTCAGGAGATCGCCTCCGGCACCCTGCCGGAGAGGTGAATCATCTCCCGGAGGGCTCTTCATCGCCATGATTGCCTCCGGATCGATGTGTGAGTAGTTCACCCCTGGACTATGGGTCCATAGCAGTAGCTAGATGGTTGTCTTCTCCTCATTGTGCTATCATGTTAGATCTTGTGAGCTGCCTATCATGATCAAGATCATCTATTTGTAATGCTACATGTTGTGTTTGTTGGGATCCGATGAATATTGAATACTATGTCAAGTTGATTATCAATCTATCATATATGTTGTTTATGTTCTTGCATGCTCTCCGTTGCTAGTAGAGGCTCTGGCCAAGTTGATACTTGTGACTCCAAGAGGGAGTATTTATGCTCGATAGTGGGTTCATGCCTCCATTGAATCTGGGACAGTGATAGAAAGTTCTAAGATTGTGGATGTGTTGTTGCCACTAGGGATAAAACATCGATGATTTGTCTAAGGATATTTGTGTTGATTACATTACGCACCATACTTAATGCAATTGTCTGTTGTTTGCAACTTAATACTGGAAGGGGTTCGGATGGTAACCTGAAGGTGGACTTTTTAGGCATAGATGCATGCTGGATAGCGGTCTATGTACTTTGTCGTAATGCCCTGATTAAATCTCATAGTACTCATCATGATATATGTATGTGCATTGTTATGCCTTCTTTATTTGTCAATTTCCCAACTGTATTTGTTCACCCAACATGCTATTTATCTTATGGGAGAGACACCACTAGTGAACTGTGGAGCCCGGTCCATTCTTTACATCTGAAATACAATCTACTGCAAACTCTGTTCTTTACCGTTCTTCGCAAACAAACATCATCTTCCACACTATTGTTGCGGTCAAAAACCCACCGGCGGGCAGCGACGGGCAACACCGTAGAGCCGGGAATCTCCCAGGACTGCGGCTGGCCCTGGTCCCTCCGAGCGACGGCCCGCAAAGCCTTCTGCGCACACGTCCGATGCCTGTCGCAAGGGCGTGCCACCTGACCTATACCTGGTCAGGAAGGTGTTGGATGATGCCTCGCTTAGTTTCCTGCATGGCATACACGTAAACGTTAAATACGAGCCTCGATCGGCTCTCAGGTTGTCCTGTGAATCGGCTCGAAGAGCCGATCCACCCATGATGCGTACGAGGTGTACGATCAGATGGTGGTCCTGCTTGATCAAGATAAAGCTGAAGCAACCTACTACGATTTGGGGTTTTCACCGCACAATCGGAACATCCTACTCGTGATTGGGCCTCGCGCTCGCGTACGGTGATCGTAAGCCGATCCTAGACAGGGCCTAAAAACCAACACGAGGTTGATCCTCGGAACGTCCTGTCTAGGGCTAGCAAACTACACCCTACACGCCGCTGGATCCTCCAACCCTTCGTAAGGCCTAACAATGCAGATATTAAACTAATCCTTGAAGAACAAGGAGCAATCATAACGGATCGGATCTACTAAATAATGATCAAGCGGGGTGCCGCCCTTGCACCCGTGACAGGCGTAAGGGCGGCTAGATGCCTAGGGGTTGCACGACGATAGCATATGATACGAAGAACGATGCTAACCCTAAAACACCTATGATAACTACGTTGCTCGCCATCAAAAAGGCTTCAGTATGAGCAACGCATGGGAGACGAATAAACGCGTGTGCTGCCTAGATCGCAAGGTGCTTACCCGGAAGAAACCCTCGAGACGGGGGAGTTGGCGATGCGCCGAGATTGGTTTGTGTTGAACGTTGGTTGTTGTTTATTTCATAAACCCTAGATACATATTTATAGTCCGGGGGACTTTCTAATTCAGGCGTGCACCTAACCGTGCACGGGTAAAACTCTAACTTCTAACCGACACGTATCCTACTATGGTACAGATACACGGGCAATTAGCCCAAACTTGGTACACAAGGCCGATTCATGTATTTCTTCTATATATATTCTTCAAGCCCATCTCCAATCGCGGCCCACCTCTGATCCGGTCAAATTCTGGTGATAACACATGCCCCCCTGGTTTTGGAAATGACATTTCCAAAATCATTACGCTTTTCTTTCATCGGATCATGTCGTGGCAGAGCAGAAACCGCCGCAGAATCCTTCATCATGATGCCTTGCCTCCTCCACTTCTCCGCGTGGCCTGACAATCTATTTTTTTTTCTTCTGTTGGGCACCACTTCCTCGGAAACTGCTGTGGCATTGAACCTCCATTGTATCCTTTATTTAACCGCGTCGAGCAGTTCTCCCTTCATCTCTTCGACCACGGGGTGATTGCAATCTTGGTCAAAGCTCAATAAGCCGATGTCAGCGCATCAAGCCCTCATGAACTATCCTTCATCTTTTCGATCAATGAGTTTGAGTTCTGCTGGATCACCACCCTTGACGAAAATCACGACGCAGGACTAGCCGATGGCCACCCAATCGGCTTTCAAAAACAGAGCATCCACCAGGCCAGCTGCCCCCCGAGTCTCAGTCAAGGCGAAACAGAGACGAGGACACGCAATTCATACAAATGGACCTGGGCTTGATCATGTCTGAGAGAACCACCATGTAGAGCCAGCCAGAGCCGATCACTTTCCTTCCGTTGAAAGCCGATATGTAGATAATCACCAACGGCTTAACTCCTCTGCCAGCATTGCCTTGTGCCCTGAACACGCAGCGGGTAGCTCCTGTGTCATTTTGCTAGAGTCGATGGCTATGCATCGGCTTTGTTCCTCAGCTGCATGAGAAATTTTTTTTTACGGGCCGATTTTTCTATCGGCCCCCAATGTTTCACTGCACATGTATCGCACATGTTCATCTGATTAGGTGCCCCCCGAGCCGATTCTGCCAGGTAACTGCTGAAATCGGCTTCTGTGATTAGCCAAGGCACTCTATGTGAACGTCGGCTCTGTTAGGACCAATGTGGACTTCTTCCAGCTCATCAGCCGACATAAACCCATTGCCCCTTAGATCGTCATTGAACCCAGGCAAAATGTATGGTGAGGATAATTTTGGCCGATTGCTGGAATCGGCCTCCATGTTGCTTGCTCGATGAAGGTTTTGCAATGTTCCTCCATAAATCCTTGGGGCCGATCACCCGGATCGGCATCGCCACGTTTGTCCATTGATGTTGCTTTTGTTACACAGTCGGGCCGGTGGATAAAACCAGCCTAACCCCGTCCTTTGTCACGTCGATGCGCTCGCAGTCGTCCAAATTGATGCCTGAGAGTGGCTCTTGGCCTGATGTCTCCCAAACGTTCATGCCAGCCGTTGAAATCTCGGCTGAATCATATGCATGGACGACTTCTACTTCATCTCCATCCCACTGTATTAGGCATTGGTGCATCGTGGATGGAATGCAACAGCTTGGCGTGGATCCAATCTCTCCCTAGTAGGACAAGCATAGGAGCTCTTGCTTGTCGACAATAAAGAACGTCGTAGGGACAGCTTTTCCTTCCTACGGTCAGATCCACGTTCAGAACACCTTGTGCGTCAGATGCTTGGCCGTTGAAATCGCTCAGTGTCACATTGGTCTTGATCAGATCCGAGCTGGAGCGTCCCAACCGACGTAGCATGGAGTATGGCATAATGTTAACTGCCGCTCCGGTGTCCACCAACATCTTGTTGACGAGGCTGCCCATTGATGTAACCTCGCAAGTACGGTGGCCTTCGGATGCCTGTAGCTTCTTTCTCGTGGCTTCTCGAAGATGACCGGCCGTGGGCCGCAGATCAAGTTGTGCCACAGGTGCTTCGTCTAATCCTCGGAGCACCGATACGTCTCCGACGTATCGATAATTTCTTATGTTCTATGCCATATTATTGATGATACCTACATGTTTTATGCACACTTTATGTCATATTCGTGCATTTTCTGGAACTAACCTATTAACAAGATGCCGAAGTGCCGGTTCTCGTTTTCTCGCTGTTTTTGGTTTCAGAAATCCTAGTAACGAAATATTCTCGGAATTGGACGAAACAAAGACCCAGGGGCCTATTTTTCCACGGAGCTTCCAGAAGACCGAAGAGCATACGAAGTGGGGCCACGAGGTGGCGACACCACAAGGCGGCGCGGCCAAGGAGGGGCCCGCGCCGCCCTATGGTGTGGGCCCCTCGTCGGGCCCCGAATCTGCCCTTCCGCCTACTTAAAGCCTCCGTCGCGAAATCCCCGATGCGAAAAACCACGATACGGAAAACCTCACCGAGACGCCGCCGCCGCCGATCCCATCTCGGGGGATTCCGGAGATCTCCTCCGGCACCCTGCCGGAGAGGGGATTCATCTCCCGGAGGACTCTACACCGCCATGGTCGCCTCCGGAGTGATGAGTGAGTAGTTCACCCCTGGACTATGGGTCCATAGCAGTAGCTAGATGGTTGTCTTCTCCTCATTGTGCTTCATTGTTGGATCTTGTGAGCTGCCTAACATGATCAAGATCATCTATCTGTAATTCTATATGTTGTGTTTGTCGGGATCCGATGGATAGAGAATACCATGTTATGTTAATTATCAAGTTATTACATATGTGTTGTTTATGATCTTGCATGCTCTCCGTTACTAGTAGAGGCTCTGGCCATGTTTTTGCTTTTAACTCCAAGAGGGAGTATTTATGCTCGATAGTGGGTTCATGCCTGCATTGACACTGGGACAGAGGATGAGAAAGTTCTAAGGTTGTGTTGTGCTGTTGCCACTAGGTATAAAACATTGGCGC
>NW_025900859.1:0-10614 GCF_022539505.1 Lolium rigidum | reverse complement strand
GCCAATGTTTTATCCCTAGTGGCAACAAGCACAACACAACCTTAGAACTTTTCATCACTTGTCCCAGGTGTCAATGCGGGCATGAACCCACTATCGAGCATAAGTACTCCCTCTTGGAGTTAAAAGTAAAAACTTGGCCAGAGCCTCTACTAGAAACGGAGAGCATGCAAGATCATAAACAACACATGTATAATAACTTGATAATTAACATGACATAGTATTCTCTATCCATCGGATCCCGACAAACACAACATATAGAATTACGGATAGATGATCTTGATCATGTTAGGCAGCTCACAAGATCCAACAATGAAGCACAATGAGGAGAAGACAACCATCTAGCTACTGCTATGGACCCATAGTCCAGGGGTAGACTACTCACTCATCACTCCGGAGGCGACCATGGCGGTGTAGAGTCCTCCGGGAGATGATTCCCCTCTCCGGCAGGGTGCCGGAGGCGATCTCCTGGATCCCCCGAGATGGGATCGGCGGCGACGGCGTCTCGCAAGGTTTTCCGTATCGTGGCTCTCGGTACCGGGGGTTTCGTCACGGAGGCTTTAAGTAGGCGGAAGGGCAAGTCAAGAGGCGGCACGGGGGCCCACACCATAGGCCGGCGCGGCCGGGGGTGGGGCCGCGCCGCCCTAGGGTTTGGCCACCCCGTGGCCCCTCTTCGTCTCGTCTTCGGACTTCCGGAAGCTTCGTGGAAAAATAGGCCCCTGGGCTTTGATTTCGTCCAATTCCGAGAATATTTCGTTACTAGGATTTCGAAACCAAAAACAGCAGAAAACAGACAATCGGCACTTCGGCATCTTGTTAATAGGTTAGTTCCAGAAAATGCACGAATATGACATAAAGTGTGCATAAAACATGTAGGTATCATCAATAATATGGCATAGAACATAAGAAATTATCGATACGTCGGAGACGTATCAAGCATCCCCAAGCTTAGTTCTCGCTCGTCCCGAGCAGGTAAAACGATAACAAAGATAATTTCTGAAGTGATATGCCATCATAACCTTGATCATACTATTTGTAAACATATGTAGTGGATGCAGCGATCAAAACAATGGTGATGACATGAGTAAACAGGTGAATCATATAGCAAAGACTTTTCATGAATAGTACTTCAAGACAAGTATTAATAAGTATTGCATAAGAGTTAACTCATAAAGCAATAAATCAAAGTAAAGGTATTGAAGCAACACAAAGGAAGATTAAGTTTCAGCGGTTGCTTTCAACTTGTAACATGTATATCTCATGGATAATAGTCAACATAGAGTGATATAACAAGTACAATATGAAAGTATGTAAGAATCAATGCACGGTTCACACAAGTGTTTGCTTCTTGAGGTGGAGAGAGATAGGTGAACTGACTCAACATAAAAGTAAAGAGAATGGTCCTTCAAAGAGGAAAGCATCGATTGCTATATTTGTGCTAGAGCTTTTATTTTGAAAACATGAAACAATTTTGTCAACGGTAGTAATAAAGCATATGAGTTATGTACATTATATCTTACAAGTTGCAAGTCTCATGCATAGTATACTAATAGTGCCCGCACCTTGTCCTAATTAACTTGGACTACCGGATCTTTGCAATGCACATGTTTTGACCAAGTGTCACAATGGGGTACCTCCATGCCGCCTGTACAAAGGTCTAAGGAGAATGCTCGCATTTTGGATTTCCCGCTTTTGATTATTCTCAACTTAGACATCCATACCGGGACAACATGGACAACAGATAATGGACTCCTCTTTTATGCATAAGCATGTGGCAACAATTATTATTCTCATATGAGATTGAGGATATGTGTCCAAACTGAAACTTCCACCATGAATCATGGCTTTAGTTAGCGGCCCAAAGTTCTTCTCTAACAATATGCATGCTCCAACCATGAAGGTGGTAGATCTCTCTTGCTTCGGACAAGACGGACATGCATAGCAACTCACATGATATCCAACAAAGAATAGTTGATGGCGTCCCCGAAACATGGTTACCGCTCAACAAGCAACTTAATAAGAGATAAAGTGCATAAGTACATATTCAATACTACAATAGTTTTTAAGCTATTTGTCCCATGAGCTATATATTGCAAAGGTGAATGATGGAATTTTAAAGGTAGCACTCAAGCAATTTACTTTGGAATGGCGGGTAAATACCATGTAGTAGGTAGGTATGGTGGACACAAATGACATAGTGGTTGGCTCAAGGATTTTGGATGCATGAGAAGTATTCCCTCTCGATACAAGGTTTAGGCTAGCAAGGTTATTTGAAACAAACACAAGGATGAACGGTACAGCAAAACTCACATAAAAGACATATGGTAAACATTATAAGACTCCATACCGTCTTCCTTGTTGTTCAAAACTCAATACTAGATGTTATCTAGACTCTAGAGAAACCAAATATGCAAATCAAATTAGCAAGCTCTAAGTATTTCTTCATTAATGGGTGCAAAGTATATGATGCAAGAGCTTAAACATGAGCACAACAATTGCCAAGTATCAAATTATCCAAGACATTTTAGAGTTACTACATGTAGCATTTTCCAATTCCAACCATATAACAATTTAACGAAGGAGAAACTTCGCCATGAATACTATGAGTAGAGTCTAAGGACATATTTGTCCATATGCAACAGCGGAGCGTGTCTCTCTCCCATAAAGTGAATGCTAGGATCCATTTTATTCAAACAAAACAAAAACAAAAACAAACCGACGCTCCAAGCAAAGTACATAAGATGTGGCCGAATAAAAATATAGTTTCGGGGAGGAACTCGATAATGTTGTCGATGAAGAAGGGGATGCCTTGGGCATCCCCAAGCTTAGACGCTTGAGTCTTCTTAATATATGCAGGGGTGAACCACCGGGGCATCCCCAAGCTTAGAGCTTTCACTCTCCTTAATCATATTGCATCATACTCCTCTCTTGATCCTTGAAAACTTCCTCCACACCAAACTCGAAACAACTCATTAGAGGGTTAGTGCATAATAAAAATTCACATGTTCAGAGGTGACACAATCATTCTTAACACTTCTGGACATTGCATAAAGCTACTGGACATTAGTGGATAAAAGAAATTCATCCAACATAGCAAAAGAGGCAATGCGAAATAAAAGACAGAATCTGTCAAAACAGAACAGTCCGTAAAGATGGATTTTATTAGGCCACCAGACTTGCTCAAACGAAAATGCTCAAATTGAATGAAAGTTGCGTACATATCTGAGGATCATGCTCGTAAATTGGCATAATTTTCTGAGCTACCTACAGGGAGATAGACCCAGATTCGTGACAGCAAAGAATTCTGAAACTGCGCAGTAATCCAAATCTAGTACTTACTTTTCTATCAAAGACTTTACTTGGCACAACAAAACATAAAACTAAGATAAGGAGAGGTTGCTACAGTAGTAAACAACTTCCAAGACACAAATATAAAACAAAAATACTGTAGGTAAAAACATGGGTTGTCTCCCATAAGCGCTTTTCTTTAACGCCTTTCAGCTAGGCGCAGAAAGTGTAACTCAAGTAACATCAAGAGACGAAGCATCAACATCATTACCAGCGGTGTTGGGAGTTTTATCAATTTTAGGCCTATAGTAATTCTTTGGTTTAGGCACCTTAGAGACATACATGAATTTTTGCTCCTTACCCACATAAGCTTTCTCATTAAATTTAAGAGAAGAAAAAGTTGAACCCAATTTTCCCATAGCTTTTTCAAGTTTACCAATTCTATGGGTTTGATTATCATGGATAGCACAAGTTTCTAGAGTAGCAATTCTTTCATTAATTCCTCCTAGGATTTTATCAAGTTTATCGGTATTATCAAGTAATATTTCCAATTTAGTTTCAACGCTACAATTTTTCTCTATGGTTTCCAATTTTTTCATAACATCCTCAAGGGAGGTTTCACTTTTAGTTTCATTAACAGGTGGTGTTCCAAATAAACTCTCAATAATGCAACTAGCTTCTAAAGCGGGAGCGCCTAGAAAGTTACCTCCCGCGAGACAATCAAGAACATATCTATTCCAGCTAGAGATACCAACATAAAAATTCCCGAGTAGGATAGTGGTGGAGTGTTTCTTAGTGCACCTATTATGGGCATCACTAATTCTATACCAAGCATCTTTTAAACATTCTCCCCCTTGTTGCTTAAATGAACGAACTTCAACTTCAGGATTACTCATTTCAGCAGTAGTAAATAAAGCAAACTAGATAAAGTAAATGCAAGTAAACTAATTTTTTTGTGTTTTTGATATAGCAAACAAGACAGTAAATAAAGTAAAGCTAGCAACTAATTTTTTTTGTGTTTTGATATAAGTGCAGCAAACAAAGTAGTAAATAAAATAAAGCAAGACAAAAACAAAGTAAAGAGATTGAGAAGTGGAGACTCCCCTTGCAGCGTGTCTTGATCTCCCCGGCAACGGCGCCAGAAATTTGCTTGATGCGTGTAGTTGACACGTCCGTTGGGAACCCCAAGAGGAAGGTGTGATGCGCACAGCGGCAAGTTTCCCTCGGTAAGAAACCAAGGTTTAATCGAACCAGTAGGAGTCAAGAAGCACGTTGAAGGTTGATGGCGGCGGGATGTAGTGCGGCGCAACACCAGAGATTCCGGCGCCAACGTGGAACCTGCACAACACAACCAAAGTACTTTGCCCCAACGAAACAGTGAGGTTGTCAATCTCACCGGCTTGCTGTAACAAAGGATTAACCGTATTGTGTGGAAGATGATTGTTTGCAGAGAAAACAAGTAAAACAAGTATTGCAGCAGATTTGTATTTCGAGTATTAAAGAATGGACCGGGGTCCACAGTTCACTAGAGGTGTCTCTCCCATAAGATAAAAGCATGTTGGGTGAACAAATTACAGTCGGGCAATTGACAAATAGAGAGGGCATAACAATGCACATACATGACATGATAAGTATAGTGAGATTTAATTGGGCATTACGACAAAGTACATAGACCGCCATCCAACTCGCATCTATGCCTAAAAGGTCCACCTTCGAGGTTATCATCCGAACCCCCTCCGAGTATTAAGTTGCTAAACAACGGACAATTGCATTAAGTATGGTGCGTAATGTAATCAACAACTACATCCTCGGACATAGCGCCAATGTTTTATCCCTAGTGGCAACAGACACAACACAACCTTAGAACTTTCGTCACTTGTCCCGGTGTCAATGCGGGCATGAACCCACTATCGAGCATAAGTACTCCCTCTTGGAGTTAAAAGTAAAAACTTGGCCAGAGCCTCTACTAGAAACGGAGAGCATGCAAGATCATAAACAACACATGTATAATAACTTGATAATTAACATGACATAGTATTCTCTATCCATCGGATCCCGACAAACACAACATATAGAATTACAGATAGATGATCTTGATCATGTTAGGCAGCTCACAAGATCCAACAATGAAGCACAATGAGGAGAAGACAACCATCTAGCTACTGCTATGGACCCATAGTCCAGGGGTAGACTACTCACTCATCACTCCGGAGGCGACCATGGCGGTGTAGAGTCCTCCGGGAGATGATTCCCCTCTCCGGCAGGGTGCCGGAGGCGATCTCCTGGATCCCCCGAGATGGGATCGGCGGCGACGGCGTCTCGGTAAGGTTTTCCGTATCGTGGCTCTCGGTACTGGGGGTTTCGTCACGGAGGCTTTAAGTAGGCGGAAGGGCAAGTCAAGAGGCGGCACGGGGGCCCACACCATAGGCCGGCGCGGCCGGGGGTGGGGCCGCGCCGCCCTAGGGTTTGGCCACCCCGTGGCCCCTCTTCGTCTCGTCTTCGGACTTCCGGAAGCTTCGTGGAAAAATAGGCCCCCGGGCTTTGATTTCGTCCAATTCCGAGAATATTTCGTTACTAGGATTTCGAAACCAAAAACAGCAGAAAACAGCAATCGGCACTTCGGCATCTTGTTAATAGGTTAGTTCCAGAAAATGCACGAATATGACATAAAGTGTGCATAAAACATGTAGGTATCATCAATAATATGGCATAGAACATAAGAAATTATTGATACGTCGGAGACGTATCACTCCCCGGCAACGGCGCCAGAAATTTGCTTGATGCGTGTTATTGACACGTCCGTTGGGAACCCCAAGAGGAAGGTGTGATGCGCACAGCGGCAAGTTTCCCTCAGTTAGAAACCAAGGTTTAATCGAATCAGTAGGAGTCAAGAAGCACGTTGAAGGTTGATGGCGGCGAGATGTAGTGCGGCGCAACACCAGAGATTCCGGCGCCAACGTGGAACCTGCACAACACAACCAAAGTACTTTGCCCCAACGAAACAAGTGAGGTTGTCAATCTCACCGGCTTGTCTGTAACAAAGAGTTAACCGTATTGTGTGGAAGATGATTGTTTGCAAGAAAACAAGTAAAGAACAAGTATTGCAGCAGATTTGTATTTCAAGTATTAAAGAATGGACCGGGGTCCACAGTTCACTAGAGGTGTCTCTCCCATAAGATAAAAGCATGTTGGGTGAACAAATTACAGTCGGGCAATTGACAAATAGAGAGGGCATAACAATGCACATACATGTCATGATAAGTACAGTGAGATTTAATTGGGCATTACGACAAAGTACATAGACCGCCATCCAACTGCATCTATGCCTAAAAAGTCCACCTTCGGGTTATCGTCCGAACCCCTCCGAGTATTAAGTTGCTAACAACGGACAATTGCATTAAGTATTGCGCGTAATGTAATCAATAACTACATCCTCGGACGTAGCATCAATGTTTTATCCCTAGTGGCAACAAGCACAACACAACCTTAGGGGTTTCTGTCACTCCCCCAGGTGTCAATGCAGGCATGAACCCACTATCGAGCATAAATACTCCCTCTTGGAGTTACTAGCATCAACTTGGCCGAGCCTCTACTAATAACGGAGAGCATGCAAGATCATAAACAACACATATGTAATAACTTGATAATTAACATAACATGGTATTCTCTATCCATCGGATCCCGACAAACACAACATAGAGTATTACGGATAGATGATCTTGATCATGTTAGGCAGCTCACAAGATCCAACAATGAAGCACAATGAGGAGAAGACAACCATCTAGCTACTGCTATGGACCCATAGTCCAGGGGTGAACTACTCACTCATCACTCCGGAGGCGACCATGGCGGTGTAGAGTCCTCCGGGAGATGAATCCCTCTCCGGCAGGGTGCCGGAGGAGATCTCCGTAATCCCCGAGATGGGATTGGCGGCGGCGGCGTCTCAGTAAGGTTTTCCGTATCGTGGTTTTTCGCATCAGGGGTTTCGCGACGGAGGCTTTAAGTAGGCAGAAGGGCAACGTGGGGGGCCACACGAGGGCCCCACACCACAGGTCGGCGCGGCCAAGACCTAGGCTGCGCCGCCCTATGGTGGCGGCCCCTCGTGGCCCCACTTCGACTCCTCTTCGGTCTTCTGGAAGCTTCGTGGCAAAATAGGACCCTGGGTCTTGATTTCGTCCAATTCCGAGAATATTTCGTTACTAGGATTTCTGAAACCAAAAACAGCAGAAAACAACAACTAGCTCTTCGGCATCTTGTTAATAGGTTAGTTCCAGAAAATGCACGAATATGACATAAAGTGTGCATAAAACATGTAGGTATCATCAATAATATGGCATGGAACATAAGAAATTATCGATACGTTGGAGACGTATCACCCGGTCCAATTCTTTACATCTGAAATACAATCTACTGCAATTGTTCTTTACTGTTCTTCACAAACAATCATCATTATCCATACTATACATCTAATCCTTTGTTTACAGCAAGCCGGTGAGATTGACAACCTCACTGTTACGTTGGGGCAAAGTATTTTGATTGTGTTGTGCAGGTTCCACGTTGGCGCCGGAATCCCTGGTGTTGCGCTGCACTACACTCCGCCACCAACAACCTTCACGTGTTCCTTGACTCCTACTGGTTCGATAACCTTGGTTTCTTACTGAGGGAAACTTACTGCTGTGCGCATCACACCTTCCTCTTGGGGTTCCCAACGGACGTGTCAACTACACGCAGCAAAGATAACCTCTCCTGTTGTATATCGCGGCCACACCTCAGGTGGTCAGCACCGTTCTTGTGGTAGAAAGGGAAGAAGAAGGGAAAATCCATGGAGTTCAGAGGCTGGTATACTTCATCAGTGAAGTTTTATCGCCTTCAAAACATCGTTACCCGCATTATCAGAAGTTGGCATATGGAGTGTTTACGACTGCAAGAAACTTGCGATACTATTTTCGGCACATCCGATAATAGTAGTCAATGAGGCGCCTATCAAACATCTTAAACAATCCAGAAGCTACAGGCCGTGTCTCCCTTTGGGGAATAGAGATTTCCCCTCGGGACATCACGTATGAAAAACAAAAAAGCAATAAAGTCGCAAATTTTGCCAGACTTCGTCGCGGAGTGGATGGAGCTGCAAAATACAGAACCCCTGATTTGTCGAGTACTTGGACCATGAACTTCGACGGGTCCAAGAGAGTAGAAGGAGCTGGAGCAGGGGTGATATTAGTGTCACCCCAAGGAGACAAGATGAAATATGTATTGCGTATGACGTTCCCAAGTGCATCCAATAATGAGGCAGAATATGAAGCACTCATACATGGGTTGAAGATGGCGAAGGCATGTGGCGCAACTCGACTGAAATTTTTTGGCGACTCCCAATTGGTGGATCAACAGGTGATGTACCAGTGCAATGCAGTCAACGACAGCATGATAGCATACAAGGAGGTATACAATGAACTTGAGAAACTCTTTGATGGATGCGAAGTGAACCATATCAGCAGACTCAGCAACGATGAAGCCGATGTTTTGGCAAATATCGGGTCACAGTGTTTAGCAATACCACCTGGCGTATTTTGGGAGGAGATAAGTGAGAGATCCACTAAGGCGAAGACAACACCGAAGCAGCGGAAGAAGAAAGAGAAGCCTGAGAAAGACTCTGGGGCTCCAACAGTTCTAGAAGAAAACACATCGGAAGATAAGGAGGAACCAAACGAGGTTATGATGGTGCAAGTTCCTTGGATGCAAGTTTACGTAGCATATATCCTAAAAAAAGAAATACCCGAAGATCCGGTAGAAGCAAGACGAGTTATCCGACGATCTAAAGCTTTTACCGTGGTCAAGGGAGAGCTGTACAAGCGAAGTATATCAGGAGTATTGCAAAGGTGTGTTACACCCAAGGAAGGAAGAGTTATACTGAAGGACGTACACGAGGGAATATGCGGTGACCATGCTTGCAGCCGATTGATAGCAGCCAAAGTCTTCAGGGCAGGTTTTTATTGGCTAACCACAGTAGAAGACGCAAAAGACATAGTCCGCACCTGCGATGCGTGCCAAAGGTTTGCGGCAAAACCTCATTCTCCGGCAGCAGAGCTGATACCAATACCATTGGCATGGCCTTTTGCACAATGGGGTCTCGACATGGTCGGGAAATTACATAAGGCTTGGCCAGGAGGATACGTATATCTGCTCGTGGCTGTCGACAAGTTTACCAACTGGATTGAAGCAGTACCAGTAACTTCGGCAGATGCAGCATCGGTGGTGAGCTTCATCAAGGGCATAGTCTTTCGATTTGGTGTCCCTAACAGCATAGTTACAGACAATGGCAGCAATTTTACCTCCAAGGAATTCAAGGCATACGGTGCAGAGGTAGGCATCAAACTACACTTTGCATCAGTGGCGCACCCGCAAACCAATGGCCAAGTCGAAAAAGCGAACGACATCATCTGCAACGGTATCAATAAACGGTTGTTAACACCATTGGAGAAAGCTCGACATACTTAGCCAGATGAGTTGCCTAGCGTGCTATGGAGCATACAGACAACACCCAATACAGCAACACAAGAAACTCTGTTCTTCTTGGTCCATGGAGCCGAGGCGGTGCTCCCGATAGAAATAGAACACAACTCTCCGAGAGTGGCGGAGTATTATGAAGAAACTTCGAGAAAGGTGCTGGAGGACGATGTTGATGCACTCGACGAAGCCAGAGATGAGGTGTTGTCAAGAGTCACCAAGTATCAGCAGGACCTGAAAAATTACCATAGTCGACGTTTGCGACTGAGGTCCTTTCAAGTTGGCGACCTAGTTCTTCGGCTTACAGAGGACATGTTGGAGATATGCCCAAGAGGCAATAATAAATTAGTTATTGATATATCTTTGTGTTTATGATAAATGTTTACATCCCATGCTATAATTATATTAACCGAAACATTGATACATGTGTGTTATGTAAACAACAAGGAGTCCCTAGTAAGCCTCTTGTATAACTAGCTTGTTGATTAATAGATGATCATGGTTTCGTGGTCATGAACATTGGATGTTGTTAATAACAAGGTTATGTCATTGGGTGAATGATATAATGGACATACACCCAAATAAGTGTAGCATGAGATCAAGTCATTAAGTTCAACTTGCTATAAGCTTTCGATACATAGTTACCTAGTCCTTCGACCATGAGATCATGTAAATCACTTACACCGGAAGGGTACTTTGATTACATCAAACGCCATTGCGTAAATGGGTGGTTATAAATATGGGATTAAGTATTCGGAAATTGTGAGTTGAGGCATATGGATCAACAGTGGGATTTGTCCATCCCGATGATGGATAGATATTGTC